>NC_079419.1:5542318-5758829 GCF_026213295.1 Gadus chalcogrammus
GGATGGATTCCTCTGACTGACTCTCACATCTAACCAATGTCTTCCTCATTCACGCAGACACAATAGCTTCCCAACACGAGAATGAGAAGGGATAATGGGCACTGTGTGCTTGTCGAGATGACTTCCTGTTCTTAGAGGCAGCGCGGACCCCACCCACCGCCCCCTGAACAAAGCATCTACATCCTGTTCATATTCCCTGAAACCGCTCGGATACTGTTCCGGGCGATTTGAGGGGTTTGAATGCCGTGTTCCCAGGGAATATCGAGCTGATGTTTTCCCAAGTAGAGTCAATAGACATGGCCAGGCACACCTGATTTCTTTCAGGCATGTGTTGCGAATGCAAAAAACAAGATGGCGCCTTGGCATTTCATTGTGTTGAGCAACCTTCTCCCAGCGTGTCGGAGCTGGTCCTGCTGCTGCTGCTTAGGAACTCTGGTTCACAGGAGTCAGACGTCGGGAAGTGACTAAGAACACAGCTTTATAATGGAGTTAGAGGTGCCAGATTCTCAAAAGTATCTTAAGAAGGAAATTCATAGTAACTGTATATAACTGGGTAAATTTGAGGCAGACATCCTGTCCCCCATACCTCCTAACTGGCCAAACCACATTTTTTGTAAACCCATCATGATACTGGATATTGTCTCCTTGTGTACTATCCAGGGTGACAGTCAGTGGGTGCCAAATGTAGGAGGCAGTAGACACAAGGGCACTTAAAAAAACACTTAGGAATGGCTCCATGTTATTGAGTTCATCATCACTAACTATTAATTCCTTATCAATTGAAAATTGGTGAATCTGTGTGGAAAACCCCACAAATACTAATCACTTGTATGACATTCCTCGGTGCGGAGGGACAGAATGTAGCTCATATGGAAGTCTCTGTTCTTTATCTTTCTCTAGTCTTTATCTTTTTCTGGAAATACTAGTGCTTTTAGAAATACTCCTCCTGCCAAGAATTGCACCTCTGTTCACTGTCGGTTGTAGTTTGACATGCTCCAAACGGTTAATTATACACAGGAGTCCCATCCACTTTCATGGATTCCCATCTCTCTTTCTAAAAAATATTCCCGACACATAAATCGTAAATTGATCTGGGAAGGCCGAGTGTCCCCGGTATTCCATAGGGCAGCAGGCTAGACAGAGGGCGGTCTCGTGCATCACGTAATGCTCCCAAGTTGGACCCACAGTATGCGTGTGAGCGCGCGTGTGTGTTGTGCGCACTAACGACTTGTATTCATCCGGCACCTCAGAATAGAAACCACTTGTTTCGGGATCCTGGTCTAAACCCCCCTGCCCTCGCGCCTTCTCCCTCCTCCCAGTCGTGAGGGGTGAAACTGCAACTAAAATCAGTGGCCCCGCACCCAAGGGGGGGCCCCGATGCATTCCTCAACAACCCCAAGGCCTCAGCCCGCGCTGTCCTTATGAGGTGTGAAAACATCTCTGCAGACGTCTGCTGCACCTCAGAGACACCACCACACACGCCGCCGCCGCCGCCGCAGACAGATGACACAGCAGCGGACCACAGCGGACCCTGTCCTAAAACAGCCCCTGGACCCCCCCTCCCGCCAGGGCCACACCACTCTCCTCTGCCCGCCTGGGAGGTCAGCCGCGTGCCGATCATTCTCTCTGTGGCCCCGGCATGCGTGTCCCCAGCAAATATCTACGTCCTCCGCTGCTGAGCCCGCACATAACATGTGATCTGATGCCTGTTTGGCCGCCGGCGTGATGGAAAAAGAGAGAGCGGGGGTGAGAGAGTGGGCGGGCGAGACAGAAAAGAGAGAGAGAGAGAGAGAGAGAGAGAGAGAGAGAGAGAGAGAGAGAGAGAGAGAGAGAGAGAGAGAGAGAGAGGAGGAAGAGAGATAGAGCGAGCAAGAGAGAGAATGAGCAAGAGCGAGAGAAAGAGAGAGAGAGAGAGAGAGAGAGAGAGAGAGAGAGAGAGAGAGAGAGAGAGAGAGCTCTGTGTCAGATCATCAGTTCTGAAAAGCTACTGGGGTTAGGGTTAGGTTTAGGGACTTTCCACACTTTCAGCGGTGGTGAGGAATGCGTGCTGGCACTGGGTTGTAGGTAGGTATTGAGTTGAGGGGTCAGGGAGTATAAGCAGGCCTTTCAGTTTTATTCATATGGCTGATATATGGCCTGGTTGGTTTCGGTTTGGCTCTCGGTAGATCTAAGGCATGAGCTCATTGAAATGCTTTTCAGATTGCACATTTTAACAGCTGAGGTTACCTGGCAGAAGGGTCCTGTCACGTTAAATGGTCTTCAAACTGGATTGATGCAAACCTCATTTGCATGCCTGCCTTGAGGTGCAAGTGATCGATGTGATCAACGTGATCAATTGATCAGATCAATGTTGTACCATTGAATTGTTGTGAACTGTGGTTGTGAAATGTGAACTAAACCATTAACGCACTTTATTTTCCTATTTTTTTTGTGGCGACAATGTTTTGCAAATTACCTTTCATCAGTTAGTTTGACTATTCAAAATGTTAATCTAGCAGACTATTTTACTGCTTATGTCTTGTCATATCCCTCAAAATATCATACCTCTAGCTATAATCATAATATTATGCGTAATTTCAAATCTATATTTATATAATATCCCAATAAGTATATGATTTTCTTTTACTCTTTACAATTAAAAACAATTTCAACTGTGAGAACCCACTATCTCTGACAGAGGACTACCAACTTTGGTGGTAGTACCAGGACAAGATGATTCAGCTGGGAGATATGTTAATGACCCTAACTCAAGGTTCTGACGTGTCTGCTGAGACACAAAGAGCTTGTTGTGTCCAACATGGACTAAAAGCTGCTCATTGTGTTGTTTAACACAGACTGCCTATTTTTACGGCGTCTATTTTCAGACGAAAATAATTCTAGATGACCTATAATGCTGAAAGGGCAAATTAAAGAAGAATTTGGTTAAAAGAAGAAGTTAATTTAGTCATGTTGTTCTTTGAACCAGATAACTGCCCTCGGCTAAGAAGTCAGTTGACCAGCCGTGTATGTTACCCTTATTAAGTCCACATATTCCAAACATAAAAAAAAGAATTTATATTAACTGAATTTGATTTAATCATAACGTTTTGATGAATCGTTATTCATAGATTTGAACAAGGTTCCCTTTAAACACAATGCTAGATTTGTTTCACCCTAGGGGTTGTACTAAAACAAGTTAGGCTATGGAATGCAGCGCATGTGTTATCAATCTATAAAACTGTAAACACAATATGTTAGATAAGTTATCTCGATTGTTGATTTATATCTTGAGTAGTATATAATAAGTGAGGTGCATTGAATGTTGTGACGGCTTGCAGTTAATCCAATGACCTGTCAGCAACATTAATATGTTTTATAAATAATGTTATGTTTAGGTTTAGGTAATGTTTTGAAACATTATTGCGGTTACTGGAAGAACTAAACAATTTTGCACCTTTCTTACATTGGCTTGTGTTGAATCATTATTTTCTACAATAGCCTAGATATTCAATGTACTTTGAACATGAAACATGTTTGATGTTTCAAAAGAACCTCAACAGATAATTGACGATAAAATATTATAAAACTATGCAAAAGATAAAAAAGCTGTTGAACATCAAACCTTAAAGTAAGATGTCAGTGAACCAGTGGAATTTATATCTTGAGAACGAGAAGTAAACACCACTGTTTGAACTACTGTCAGTGCTCATGTTAGCACTGCTGTTAGCATTGTTGTTAGCACTTGGCATTGTTGTTAGCACGTGGCTAACAGAACCACAGTTAGCAACTCTGTTAGCAACACTGCTAGTACTCCTAATGCTCATGTTAGTACATCTGTTATTATTGCTGTTTAAATCCCTGTTAGCATTGCCGTTAATTAGCATTAGCATTGGTGATAGAACTGCTGTAGTAACACGGTTAGCCTCACTGTTAGCACTCCTGTCAGCGCCGCAATTAGCACTGCTTCATATCACTGCCGTTAACAACTTGTTCAGCACTGCAAATAGCACCACTGTTAGTATCGCTGTTAGCACTGCTAATAGCACCACTGTTCCACAGGGGAAGAATGCAAACACCAGAGGAGCACTTCCAAGAATCCTGTGTGAAGGACTTTTCTGGAATGTCCCGAGTAGAATATTTTGTGCTGTGTTTACACTTCCAGACCCATGGCAAACCCTGCAATCTGCCCCTTCCAGTATATCATTATCTGGCCTCCTAAGGGGGGGGATATGGAGAGGGAGAGAGAGAGAGAGAGAGAGAGAGAGAGAGAGAGAGAGAGGAGAGAGAGAGAGAGAGAGAGGGAGAGGGAGAGGGAGAGGGAGAGGGAGAGAGAGAGAGAGAGGGAGAGGGAGAGGGAGAGGGAGAGGGAGAGGGAGAGGGAGAGGGAGAGGGAGGGATCTCTTTTTCTCCTTCTTGTCTTTTCCCTTTCCCATCTAGAGATTTGTCCATGAAAACATGGCAAAACAATGGGTGCCTGGGACCAAAACAATGTCTTTTTTGGGCTGTTTTATGAAGTGTCAAATGCAAAGGAACGTAAATGGCCGAAGACGTCTAGACTCGGGACTATGTGCAGGGGAGTGGATGTTGCTGTCTTGGTGATGTGGTCGCTGAATGATGTGTGGGGTGAAGCAGAGAAAAAAAAACATTTTTCTTAGTTTCTCTGAGGGTTAGTCCTTTGGTCCTGCTTTTATTCCTAAGCATGCTAAATAGTTTGCATGCCAAGCATTACAAACACTTAAAGGGGGGGGGGGGAGAGAGAGAGTAGGAGAGTGCTAGAGAGAGGGAGAGAGAGCAGTAATCACCAAGAGTGAAAAGAGTAAACCAAAAGAAAGAAGAGAATGACACTTTCTTGGCAAATAAAAGGGGGAAAGGCATGTGACCTGGGAGCTAGGTGCGCACGTTTGTGTTGATGTGTGTGTGTGTGTGTGTGTGTGTGTGTGTGTGTGTGTGTGTGTGTGTGTGTGTGTGTGTGTGTGTGTGTGTGTGTGTGTGTGTGTGTGTGTGTGTGTGTGTGTGTGTGTGTGTGTGTATGTGTGTGTGTGTGTGTGTGTGTGTGGTTCAGACGGTGTCACCTATGAAACCCTAAAATCCACCAGGCAAATGTCGTGTCCCACCCTGAGAAGCATATTTAACACCTGTTTGCTTAATGGTAAAGTCCCCTGTTCATGGAAGGGAGCACTGATACACAGAATACCAAAGAAAGACAATGTACCCAATGACCCCTCTACATGGAGGGACATCTCATTATTACCAACTGTGTACAAAGTCTTCATGAAGTGCCTCCTGTCCAGAATATTACCATGGCTTGTTGACTCAGGAACTTTATCAAGTAAGCAAAAGGCCTATATTGAACGTCAAGGCATGAATGAACATGTTTTTTCTTTAAAGACGGCGATTGATGACTTCAAACATGACTCTGCCAAATTATATGTGGTATTCTTGGACTTTAGGGACGCATTTGGTACACTGCCTCATGAGGTTATGTTGAATTCACTGGAGGATATACACCTGCCAAAGATCTACTGTGATATAGTAAAAGATGTTTACAGTAATTCCTATCTGCAAGTGATCTGTGGTAAACACCTCACCCTGCCTGTAAAATTGAAAGTGGGAATTAAAACTGGTTGCCCATGGAGTGCAGTCAACTTTATCATTGCCATCAACCAGTGGCTGAAATGGTTGTGCACACATGCCCCACCCCAAGTGTTGTCACCAAACCCAGTCCAGGGCTATGCTGACGATGTGGTCATTGCCTCCCGTGATGAGAGAGTCATAAAGAACATGATGGCTTGCACCGACAGCTTCCTCTCCTGGTCTGGCCTACAAGTAAAACAGAGTAAATGTGCAGTGTTTTGGGAGAGGAGGAGCGGAGGCAACCGCTGGTATAGAGCCAAGACTGACCGACCTCCTTCCCTCACCATCTTAGGCCAGCCACTCAGAGTGTATGCCAGACAAGAAAGCTACACCTACTTGGGGCATAAATTCAACATCGCGGGAGATTGGAGCCAACAAGTGACCAATCTGGTTCAGCAGTTTATTAGCAGACTGGACCTGATTGACACTTCACCTCTCCCAGCAACTCTGAAAGTCCAAGCAATCAGAGATATAGCCTTCGCCAAAATACAACATCTCTTCGCGAATGTTCATATCCCACAAAAAGATCTGCGCACAATGGACAATAAACTGTGCAAGTTGTAAGGAAATGGCTGGGCCTCAACACACATTCTACACAATGTTTTATTTTCCAGAAGAAACATGACGGTGGGCTTGGCATTCCAAACTGTATGTGGGAGTACACAGCAGCAAGGCAGTCACATCTAGTCAATATGCTAAACTGTGATGACAACAGTGTAAGACACCTGGCAAGAGCATCATTACTGCTGGACTTTAAGAAACGCAAAGTGGCTTGTGCAGGCAGTGGTGAGGAGAACTTCCTGGGTTTCAGAAGAAAGAGCAGTGGCAAGCTGGATACCCAGGCACAGGGATTTGGTGTGTCATCAGACTGGCGTGACCTGAATGATTTGTGCTGGAGGACAGGCACCGAGCTAAAATGGACCTCCAACCACCAACCAGTAGAGGTCACCGATGCAGTGGTGGATGACCCATCAATCACAGTGCAAGCCAGGCTGCAACACAATAACATCACCCACCTCCTGTTACCATCAACATCCAGGCAAACCCTTCTTACCATCCAAAGGGGCCACAATATGGAATACTGGTCCAGCCTTAAACTTCAAGGAAAATTAGCCAAACTCACCTGTGCAGATCACTCCACATCACATGCCATTTACAATAATGCCACCATCAGTGATGAGATACTCATCTTCTGTGTGAAGGCACGCCTACAGGTTCTCCCCACAAAATACAATCTCTCCCTCTGGTTTCCATCTATTCATTCCCCCTTTTGCATGCTACATGACCCACCACAACAGCTGGAGTCAGTAGCCCACATCATGAACAGTTGCCGTTCCTACAAAGGACTGTATATTGCCAGACATGACAGACTGGTGGACCTCATCGCTGCCCAGATCCCCTGTGCTCCTCAGGAACAACTATACAAACATACCTCTGTCAAGTCCCACTGGTTTAACACATCCACAAACTGCTTTTCAGGAATTCCCAACACACCAGACATCATTTGCATATCACAAGAGGAAAAAATAGTCAGACTCTTTGAAGTAGCCTGTGCCTTTGACCTGTTCATGGAGGAATCCTATTGTACAAAAAAACTGAAATACCATCCTCTAACATCTGCCATTGAAAGCTGTGGCTATAAATGTGTCCTCATTGTTCTTGTCTTTGGCAGTCTAGGCCATGTGCATAGGCTGGTGGTCAGTGGACTTAACATCAGTGGACTAAGTAAAAGAAGGGCCAGACAGCTAGCTAAGTACTGCTCAATATCAGCTGTTATAGGGAGCATGTTCATCTGGAAAAGGAGATGTTTCCTGTACCCTTAATGATGCATTCCCATAACAAGATGTTTGTTGGTCAAATAGTTGCTGGATAATTCATCACATTTGGTTCCTAAAATGATATTAACTTGTAATGTGGAATCAAATAAAGTACATAAAATGTGTGCGTTCACCCCTAGCTAGCTGTGCGTTCTGATCCACTTCACTGGGAATCCCAAATAACAACATCTCAGGGAGTGACACGGCACCAGGCTTATATAACAGTGGAATGCTGGAAGTGAACCCTCATCACTGCGACGAGATGAACAACTCAAACAGGTTGAAGGACCGTACCTGCTCAACGGCCCAGTATAAAAGAACAGGCCCAGTAAATACGGTCAAAGGCCCAGTATATATGGTCAAAGGCCCAGTGTATATGGTCAAAGGCCCAGTATATATGGTCAAAGGCCCAGTATATATGGTCAAAGGCCCAGTATATATGGTCAAAGGCCCAGTATATATGGTCAAAGGCCCAGTATATATGGTCAAAGGCCCAGTGTATATGGTCAAAGGCCCAGTGTATATGGTCAAAGGCCCAGTATATATGGTCAAAGGCCCAGTATATATGGTCAAAGGCCCAGTATATATGGTCAAAGGCCCAGTATATATGCTCACAGGCCCAGTATACTATGCTACACGTACTACAATCAAACCCCCAGTATACGCTAAGAAACCGAGTATACTACGATCAAAGCCCCAGTATACGCTAGGAGACCCAGTATACTACGATCAAAGCCCCAGTATACACTAGGAGACCCAGTATACTACGATCAAAGCCCCAGTATGCACCAAGAGACCCATACTACGATCAAAGCCCCAGTATACACCAAGAGACCCATACTACGATCAAAGCCCCAGTATACACCAAGAGACCCATACTACGATCAAAGCCCCACTAAATGCTAACAGACCTTATATACTATGCTCGCAGGCCCATTAAACCGTGCCGACAGGCCCATTATACCACACTACCAGGCCCAGTAGACCCACTATAGGAGTCACTGACTGTGAACAACAGTAAAGTACTATAGGATTTCCAAAATGTCTCCAAAACCCGGTGTGCCTTGAGGAACAAAGGGCTGGAGAGACGTTGAGCCTGTGAAACCCAACACCACGCAGATCTAAGACAATACCCAGGAACCTTACACCCAGCACATCTAAAGACAATGCATCCATGAAGACAGCCTCTATCATTTCCCGCCTGTAACAATAGTTGAAAAAAGAGAGAAATATCTTTTATTTGGGGGGCGTGGGGGGGAATAGGAGAGTGGGGAGTGTGTGCTGACCACAAAGTTATGCAGCCCTAACCAACTCTCTCACTTTTACCCCCCACTGGTACACCAAAGGCAAGAGAAGCCAGTGTTGACACCTGTGTGAAAACTCCCCCCCCCCCCCCACCTCTATCTGAGGGGGCAGAGAGCCATAGAGAAGGACGGAGAGGGCCGTGGGAACGCTACCACATCTTTCCTTGGGATTCCAATGCTGTGAACAACACTGGATGCGTTGCAACACATCGATCCTTTGTCTGTGTACTTATGTGTGCGCCTGTGTTAGTGTGCCTGCCTGCCTGTGTGTGTGTGTGTGTGTGTGTGTGTGTGTGTGTGTGTGTGTGTGTGTGTGTGTGTGTGTGTGTGTGTGTGTGTGTGTGTGTGTGTGTGTGTGTGTGTGTGTGTGTGTGTGTGTGTGTGTGTGTGTGGGCGTGTGTGCGCGTGCGTGCGTGCGCGTCTGTTCATTTAGGGCTTAACACTATGAGTGTGTGTAAATATATGTGTTTTGTTTTTTTTACATCCTGCTTACTCAGAGCAGAAACATTTTAATGAAATATCCATCACTAAACATCCTTCTAGGGCCCCCTTGAGGTGGGAGGTGGTGTCCATCAGAGAGCCGGCAAGATTACAAATGTGTTTTTAAATGGGGTCATGTTGGGCTTCTGAGATACGATGCCATGCATCTCTGTGATTGTGGAGGAATGTGTGATTCATCAATGTTTCAGCTGACCTGTGGGCTGGGATAGTAATTTGTATAGAACGCCATGTATGACAAATAGTTAACATGTAGGGAGGTTTTGAATTGTTATAATTCTCGAGGTGCGATGTGATACAGGGATTATGTTGTTTCATAATCATATAATACACTGATCTTTAGTGGCATGTCAACAGAGAGAGGGGCTATTACCATGAAGGGAATATGTACATTTTAACTCTTTCGTTTCTTAAATTAAAATTGTCTTAATACAAATCAACGTGATTTATCAACATACTCTTATTTTGGGATTTCGGAGCATTAGTTGGAGTTGAAGTCTGCAAACGAAAAATATACATAGACACATATTACAGATTTTGTACACAATGGCAAGGAGATCAACTCCAACTCATCTCTTTGTTTTGTGGTGTGGAGCTATCGGAAACCATGGCAACCCAAAGGGATCGAGGGAGAAAAAGAATCCTCTGGCTGCCTTGGCAGAAGTCCATCCTTCTGCAGTTATGCTAAAACTCCCGAATCCCCGGACAAAAACAACATTCCACATCTAAGTGATAGTCTTCAAGGAATTCCTGTTCAATTGAGGCCATTTTTTTCTCGTGCTTCTCATATGCATACCATATCAAACTCGAACCATCTGGTGCATTGTGTGAATGTACATTCTTTCCCAGATTGAAATAATGAGAACAAAAGCCTGAGAATAATGATGAAGCTTGTCGATGCACGGGCAAGGCATTTGGGCGGTTGCAAGTTGTTCTTTTTGGGAGGGTGCTTTGAGTTGATGTACGGTAAAGTTAGGGCCTCCATGTGCCAGGGTATATAAATATACATAGGTATGTACCTATGTTAATGTATCTGCATATTTGTATGTCGATTTAGGAATACGTATTAAGCAAGCCCTTATCGAGGGCTGTCAGAATCCAAAGGGAGTGAGAGCGCAAATCTGGTAAAACTGATTTTTCACTCGAGATGCTGCAAAAGGTGCCAAGCAAGGGAAGCTCACAAGAAGGAGCTGAATGATAGATTCAAAGAAAAAGGGGATTAGAGGAATGATAGATGGCTTAGACAAACGTCTAGACAAAACGTTATCTCTGTTTTGAAAAAAAACATCAGGTGTAAATTAAGTGCTGCAAGGATTCCGATTTTGTTCCAGAGCGATAGCGGAAGTCACAGGTTTCCTCCAAAAGCGTTGCTATAATACGTATAATAGAGATAGGGAAGAACGGGCTGTTCCTCATTTAAGCAAGTGCATTAAAAGTGAATCTACAGTCGGCCATTAGAACAGCTTCATTCATTGTTTAATCAACTAGTCAACCACATTCAACAGGCGACACGCCATAACTGGACACACCAAAACTCAAACAATCACAGCAAACATGCATGTTAAAGAAAACATAATCAAAACCCCGCTAATGCTACAACTAGGAAATTAATAATTAAAATAGAGAAGAGAGAATATACATGTAACTCTGAAGCTATATGAGAGGGTTTTCCATACCATGCTGGGTGTTGCTGGTATTAACTCGGTAGGGGCCCTGAGAGTCAGGTAGGGGCCTGCTTGTAACTACCCCTATCTCTGAAAGCCCCCGAGAGTCAGGCAGGGGCCCGCTGGTGTCTCCCCCTAGCTGGGAGGGCCCCTGAGAGTCAGGCAGGAGCCTGGTGTCTCCCCCTAGCTGGTAGGGCCCCTGCGAGTCAGCCAGGGGCCAGGGGACACTGTGAAAGGCCCACTGCAGGAGCCCATCCATGGATTCCTGCCCAGAGAGAAATTGGTCACCATGGTGGCATCGAATTAATTACATTTTTTATTGATATGATAACAATTATGATTATGGTAGAGGTAATGATTACGTTTATAATTATGAGTATTGTTTAATTTTATTTTATATATCACGGAGAGTCTCTGTGAGTCTCACAGAAATTAGTTTGGAAAACTGATGAAAGTTATTGATTGAGCTAATCAAGCAATATTTATTGAGCTAATGGATTTCAGATACACAATTTAACTCAGTTACTCTCTCTCCATTGAAACCAAGCTTGGACCCCATGCAAAGGAGACCCAGTTGTGGATATGCCCGATACAGCTGGTGACACATTATGCCTGTGTTACAGTGCTTACCTCTCCGATGATACAGTCAACTTCCTCCCTCTGGATGATGGAATCAAGGAAAGAGAAGTTCTGCACATTTAGTGGTTGAACCACCTGAGAATGCACATGCACACACACACACACACACACACACACACACACACACACGCACATGCACACACACACACACACACACACATTAATAAAATGCGGATAGAGAGATGAAAAGAGTAAAATAAGTCTAATACACACACGCACATGTGCACAGACCAACACACTCTCACACATACCTGCAACCCTGCAGCCCCAGACTCAGGCCTTTCCTCTGGGTGTTGGTTTGAGAGAAGGATGCAGGATAAGCAGACAGACCTCTCCCTGGTGTTGAAAGGACATCCAGTAAATGGTCATCAAATATAACCTGGTGTGTGTGTGTGTGTGTGTGTGTGTGTGTGTGTGTGTGTGTGTGTGTGTGTGTGTGTGTGTGTGTGTGTGTGTGTGTGTGTGTGTGTGTGTGTGTGTGTGTGTGTGTGTTCTTCTGTCTGTGTGTGTGCGTGCGCGTGTGTGCGTGTGTTTTCTTGTGCGTGTGCGTGCACGTGCTGTTGTTGATAATCAATATGTCATTATGCCTCCATCACCAAATACAGTGTTGGTCATTGACCAGCGGAAAAAGCCAATGGAGGCTGCAAAGGTCCATTACAGTCTATTAGTTGGGGGTGGGCTGGCCACATAAGTATCCACCTTCAGCATGATAATAGCAGAGTACAGCCCCACGAGCGAGTGCAGCTGCAGTCTGCACTACCAATTAGGAAGGCTACTTTAAACTTAAATCACTGTGGTGAATTATTAGCATGTGTGCCTTGCTAATGGTGGGGTGCTACAGATGCGACTAGGACTAATGTAGAGGTACAAGCGAGGAAAAATTCCTAAGGCCGCTGCTGTGTTGACGAGTGTTGATGTGTTGGTGATGGGCGTTTACTTGTTGAAGTGACATTGGAGGTGGTAGCATCGCAGGCACTGAGGACATTGGCTTAGCTGGCCTCCAGTCAGGAGGCAAACACCGCACACAGCACCATCAACCCCGCCTGAAAACTGGACACACACACAGACACACTCGCCACACACGCGCACACATACGCATGCACACACACACACACACACACACACACACACACACACACACACACACACACACACACACACACACACACACACACACACACACACACACACACACACACACACACACACACAAATCGCACAAACACAAGCACATACACATACACATAAACACATAGTAATAAAGTTTCCCAATAAGAATCCATTGCCTCTCTGAAAAAGAACGTAATTTCATCAATAATTGTGTATCTTATCAAATATATCAAATATAATATAAGGTGAAATAGAGTAAATAATGTATTATCCAGAAGTGATCACCGGCAACTTCCCAGCACATGTAAGCCAACAACTATGTTGTTGCTGTTAGATGATTGGATCCCTGAGTAGCTCACCTGATAAGGGGCCTTGCCAGTCTCCATTTTCAGCTTGTTGCCATGGCACCACTGACATTCCCAAGTCCCGCTGCATATTTCAAAGTGAAATCAAAACTGAAAAACACATTCCTAAAGCGTGTGTTGAAATAGTGTCTGACCGTCTCTGATGTCAAGGAGGGACACAGTCACCATTACAGGCAACTAAATGGGCCAACGTTGTTTGACGCATCCGCTCGTCCTTACCTAGAGCCCCACCGGACCCCGTACCTCGCTATTGATGCGAGTGGAGGCTGTAGGCAGCCTAGGTGGAAGGCTCTGGGACAGCCGTCACAGCAAATCAACTCCCCGCCGTCTTTACACACGGCGCACTCATCATCGTTAAGGTGAAGCTGAGTAACGCGCACGCACACAGACACGCACGCACACACAGACGAATACACAGGCACACAGACACATACGCACACACGCATGAGTTACAGGGAAAGTTCAAATGATCAACATATCAGATGTTCAGCGTTAGTACCTCTGTAATGTTGGTGTTTGTCGCCCTCGTGTGGTGAACCAGAGTCGTTGCCACACAGACCTTTTGGGGTCCATTGTCTTCCTCGAGCACAGAGGAGTAATCCTGACTTGCGACTCCAATGCACATTTTGGCACTTTCTGTGAATTGCCAAGCAACTGATAATGACACTAACCAAATCTAGATCTAGGCATAGAAAGGGCAACGTTTAAATAGTAGTGGAGTAAGTTTCGAGGAGAACAACATGCTCTCAAAGACAATAATTAGTAATATGATAACAATAATTATAATATAAATACCTTCGGAGATATTGATCTGTTTATTTTTTGGTGCAGGTATAATTCAAATCTGTTGTCATATATGCATATACGCGCTCACACACACACACACACACACACACACACACACACACACACACACACACACACACACACACACACACACACACACACACACACACACACACACACACACACACACACACACACGCACACCATTTCTAAAGGCTTACCGTTGGGGACCTGGCTCCTGGGGGCCTCCTCCCTTGCCTCCTGACTCTCCGGTACGTTCCTAGTAGAGGAAGAGGAGCGTATGGAGAAGGGAGGGACGGTTCTCAGGTCCGGCGTCACTGCCCTCCCACCTTTGGTGTCACATCAGCGGCAAGACGTGGTCAGGAAATGTAATGGGGAAAACATCGCATTGGTTGGACAAAATGGAGGCTGAGTAGAAGTTGATAATGATCATTTTAATTGGATCGTGTTTAAATAATTACCTTTGGCCGCTAGTACTGGAGCCATCTGTGCTTTGATACTTTTTGTTTTTTGTGACTTTAATTTGTCCTCTAAAACAATGACAATAACAAGTGTTAATACCAGCTCTGTAATTTAGAAAAATCGTTTTAATGTTTGACAGTTATTATATCTTAAACAATTATGCCAAATCACTATATTAATGTGCAATATATGTATTCACAATTAAAAACATACATCCTACACATTATACATTCTAGAACTGACAATGAAATAAATACACAAATAACAACCTTTCTTCTTCTTAGAGTTGTGTTCTACATAGTGTGTGTTGGAGGTCTTCTTTCTGTCTGCACCGTTCCGCTTTACGTGGTGATGTTCCCTGGAGCCTTCGGTAGACCTTTTCACACATCTGTATTTTCCCACATTTACACCTGTCATGAACGTGACACCATGTTAGATAATAAAGGATGATGTGGGATTAAATGATATATGATACATGATATGATAATATATTATAATACATTACGTTACATTATGTCACACAAACTTTTTTGTGCTTATTTCAATGCATGCATACACATGTAAACGAGGACGAGAGCTTCCCAGTAAAGGAACTGATGAGGCTTCAGAACAAGTGGGTGCCCACTCTAGCCAAGGTGTAGTCAAAACCCCATCCCCTACGTGCAGGCTCCCTGGTGAGCAGGCAGTGTAGCTTGGGGTAGCTCTCCATGTTGTAGTCCTTGGTAAGACTGCTCCAGAAGGCCCGGAGGATGGGTCGACCCTGAAGCAGGACCCAGGACACCAGGGAGTACATGGCCCTGTGCACCCCGGTCTTCCCCTGGCTCACCATCGTGTCCTGAGAGACGTAGACAGCAGAGAGCTCTCCTCAAGCGTCGTTTTCATGATGATGCATTCAACAGTGGTACAAATATTTCATTATTTTGTCAAGTATTTAGAGTGTTGCCCGTGGATTGATAGATGGATATTTTATTCATCCCCTTGGGGAACTCAGGTTTCCAGTAGCTCGAAAAGGTAGTCGACAGATGGTAACGAAATGGACAACCGGTAAAAGTCAATCAAAAAAGTAAATAAAAGTGAGCAATATTGCACACAATTGAAATTGCATTTAAAAAACAGCCAGTGGTAGACATAAATAAATAAATATTACGCAATTCCACACTGTCCAGTGTGTGTGGGGGCTGGGTTGAGGGAGAGAGAGACAGAAAGAGTCATGATGGGCCACTACCCTTGCCTGAGTTGTTGTGTAGTCTGATGGCTGTGGGGACAAAGGTTGTTCTGTACTGCTCAGGTACAGAACATGAAGATGTACACAACCTATTATTGCTTGTATAATATCCCATCAAACAATGACCTTCACAAGAGCACACTGGCAACTAAACGTAAACACAGGTGCTTATGATATCAATCCTTGACTGACCTAGTTTCAAATTGGATTCGTTTTACTGTTAAGGTCAAATGATGATCTGATTATAGCATGTCAAATAAATGAAAATATTGTATTGCAACCAAAAGGTTGTAGCATGACCGTTGACGCTACGTTAGCCTCTTCTGGTCGGTGTTGTGTGATGGATGAGCTCCTATCCTCTTACCTTGAGCAGCTGCTCAGTGATGATGTTTCTATCAGCCAGGCCGTGCACCAGGGGGAAGGGGTCGTCTACGGCCATGGCGATGTCGGTGCGCAGCTCTCTCAGCCGAGTGCGAAGGTCGGTGGTCCCATAAATCTCAACCCTGGACATGTTACTCTAACTCTGTGTGTAGATATCTGAGTCCCCGTAAATCTGAAGCATGAACATGTTACCCTGAGTCTTTTTTCGGTGTATGCAGGTCTGTTGCATGGTGCATCTATACACTAAGCCTGATGGACGTTCAGTGTTGTGTGGACAAGAAGAACGGGGATCCTGGTTTTGATGAGTTGGACGTGTCCACCCTTTTACACCCTGAACGTGTGAGGGAGTAACAGGGAGGTTTGAGATGTGTTAATGTTGCCTGGGAGGAGGTGTGTCTTTTTATAAGAGGAAGGTGGTGTTTTAGAGAAAAGAGTCAAATATCTGAAATAGTTTGCATCCATCTAGTCGAGTCTTTGGAATTGCATGCGATCAAGTGTTATAAATGCGCACACAAAGACATACACACACACACACACCCATACACACAGACACAATTCCCTTAACATTTCAGGCTATTAAAACATCGATAGGAATACAAAGTAATATTTTCTCTGAAATATTCCTGATAATTTCACACAGCCTTACCTGCACACACACACACACACACACACACACACACACACACACACACACACACACACACACACACACACACACACACACACACACACACACACACACACACACACACACACACACACAGTCTGTCCGTCTGGGGGAATACCAGTCATGATAGATGACTTCTCAGTTAATTGGTTAAGTTGCTCGACCAAGAATAGCCTCCAAGGTTTTTCTTTCAGAGGTGCTTTCCACGCCAACTTCCCCGAAACTCCAGTCAGATTTACTGCTCGCCCTTTCAACTGCTGTGTATATGTATACATAAATATTACACTTATAATAAATCACATTGTGAATATCTTGTATAACAATTAAACAGATCTTTCTGTCAAAACATAATGCATAATGTATTTTCAGCCTAAAAGTCTTTTAATTAAAAGTTCTGAGTTAAGATTTACTTAAGCAATTCCCAGACAGAAAATCTTGGATAAGATTATCATTAAATAAGACACACTGGCATTCTATTGCCCTACCTGTGATTTTGTTTGCATCGTTTGTTTTTTTGCTGCAAAACGAATCACCTCCTTCGAGGCAGGGAGGCTATTACCTCTTGTCTGAACAAACACAGGTGTAGCTAATACCTTAATCACCGGTCCGTTCGGGTCCACCAGGGAACCGACACACATGTTAAAGACGCTGAACCCCGGCGAGTAAACCAGGACACGGTTCATGTTGGAGATCATAGCCAACGTTAATATTAGGAGCTGTATCATTTTAAGAACTCGCTGATACATCACATGCAATAAATTATGCACTGGTTTCTAAACCTTTGATGGAAGTTCTTGCAACACCTCTTCTGGGAATGAACCATTCCGTATGTGGAATAAAAAAATGTTTAGGTAAGCTTTGAAGCCACATTAGTCGGATGAAAAATAAAAAGGATGAGCACTCAAATAATCTACCATTTTGGTCCCACTTAGTGTTGATGGTTAGGAGAGTGAAGCCCTTTAATCTGTCATTTATTAATCATTAAACATTATTACATTATTCATACTGGTGAACAAGGACCACTTCTACAGAGGGACGTTCACAACATACATATTACATTATTATATACAGTGCAGTGCATTACAGTGGATCTTCAGTAATGTGTTACGGGAACAGGGTGGTGGTGGGGGGGGTAGGGGGTAGTGGATTGACTGGGAGTAGGTGTGGGGGTGGTGGGAAACTGAAATAAGTGTGTGATATTAAGTCATCCTTTTTTTTTCTTTTTCTTTTTCTTATTATTATTGTTACTCTTCTTTGACCACAGACTAGTTTGTCGTATAAAAGTTAAACCCATATATATATATAGTGTCACTATATCTTCACTGCTACTGTTCGGTGGAACCAACTGTAATTTGAATCTCGTGGGGGGAGGGGGGGTAGGCCTCCAAAGGCTCTGGAACATTCTCTGATACATTCTGCCAACCCTTTCCTTCCCAGGGTAGAGAGAGACGGACTCTGGAAGCGGGAAGGTCACAGATCAGATCAGGGTAGAGAGAGGGAGAGATACTCTGGAGGTGGAGAGGTCGTAGATCAGATCGGTGTGCATGCGTGCTGCAGACATTCAGATGTGGTCGTCGGCCATCTTGGAAAAATGGCTTAACCCGAATATTTCTCCTTTTATGGTGAGGCATCATTTTTGGTGCTTTACCTTTTTTATATATAAAAAAATACAAAACATAATGGCGAAAAGAACTCCTATTTGTATCCCCTTTTCATCAGCCAAAACTCTTAGTTTGTTGTTGTTTTTGTTTTAGTTCAATGAATCTTTCCCCTGTTTTTCTTTCCAGCACTTACATATTGACAAAGTATACAATATTTTACAACTGAACAAGACTGAAAGATAAAGTGAGATTTTTTTTCCAATCAGACACAAGGCCCGGATCCCATATCCAATTAGAGAATTTGACTGGCAGCTAACCAGTAGTAAGCAACACAACAAGCCTATGGTGTGAGGGGGAGCTGTGCAATCAGCAGCTCTGCACTAACATGAGCACCCGCCCTCGGGGACGGTCGGCTCTGCTGGTTTGTCCAGCTTGATGTCAATCACTGGAGAACAGAAGAGTTAAGGAAAAAAAATAGGCACAATTGTTTGTCTCATAGACGCATTACAGATGTTTTTTGAAATGTTAGATAAGACGCTCTATGAAGGCCCATATCCAGAATCCATATCATCACATCACAAAACATGAATAATTAAAGATTTGAGTTGGTGTCCCAGTGTATTTCATATTGTCACGTCTCACATGCAGCAGCATATGATCGATGTACCCATTTGGTATGTTCCTTTATAAATATGGATGTATAACTGTATCATTGCTTGCTAATCAGTTTGCATACAATATACACTTACTGAGTGTAAATAGGGATTCTTTGCTGTATAGGCTAGATTGCAGATAACGTAGTAAGTCACAATTATGAGCTACTAGAGTGCCACATTGATTTTTTTAAATGTCCAGTTTCATCTCATCATAGTGAGTCCAAATGTAAGTAATTAATATTGGAGAAGCTGTCTGGAGACCCAGCCCCACATAAAGGGAACTAGTACATCCGAGCTCCCAACCAGCGATCACCTCTGAGGTACGCCACTAGATGGCGCTGTTACCATACCTGCAGCCCCCACCCACATGCCGGTCGTGTCATACTGACTCAGTAAAAAGGTTCTGTGTATTTCAGAACAAGAAGGATAATGGCGAGCTGGGCTCCTTCTTAGTATTGGAGCCAGAAGCAACGATGAGATTAAATGTACTTCTCTCCCTCTCTCTCTCTCTCTCTCCCTCTCTCTCCCTCTCTCTCCCTCTATCTCTCACGTCCCTCTCCCCCCCTCTCTCTTGTGTGTTTGGCAGCCATGGCCGTCCGCACTTTGAGTCTGGCTGATAAAGGATACTGCCTTCGGGGTTGGCATCGTCCAAGCTTTCCATTCCAGGTAGGGCGGCAGCAACGCGGCGAAACAGCTACAGGCGGACCGAGGCCCCGCGTCGATGATGGCAATAAACAAGAAAACAACGAATGAGGCCGGGGGAAGGGCAACATTTAACCAACAATAAATCAAACCTACTTGCATTTTATCCTCAGAAGTAAATAAAAACCGAAACGCGGTGCTGAAGAGAGGATGGGGCCGCACCTGTTTTACATTGCAGCCTGTCTTTGCGCTGGTCTCAATGAACATGACTTTGAGTTCTTTCGCTCTCTGCTCCCCCTCCTCGATGGTGATCTGCCTGCATAGGAGACCAGGGCACAGACTGTAACGCTCAAAACCCCCCTCACCCTTTCATGAAAGAAACCCGTACATACAGTATGCATGCACACATTGTGAGTGTGGACAGGGAACAGACATGAGCAATCGATGACAGATGACCGGCCGCACCTCTTCTCCTCCAGATCTGTCTTGTTGCCCACCAGCATGATGATGACGTCAGAGCCCCTCTCAGTCCTCACGTCGTCGATCCATTTAAAGGTCTGCCGGAAGGAGTTCACGTCTGGAGAGGATAGGACAGGTTAGACAGACGTACAGACAGAGAGATAAGATCGATATGTAGCGGGGTTATGAGAGAGACAGAGACAGACAGACAGAGAGACAGAGAGACAGACAGACAGACAGACAGACAGACAGACAGACAGACAGACAGACAGACAGACAGACAGACAGACAGACAGACAGACAGACAGACAGACAGACAGACAGACAGACAGACAGACAGAGGGGAGGGAGAGAGATTGAAAGATAGATTAAAAGACAGACAGACAGATAGATATAACAGAAGGGAATGGAATAGAATAGAATAGACAGACCAAAATATTGATAGCATATAATATAATAGGCAGACAGATAGATAGAGATAGAGAAATAGAGAGATTAATGGATGGAGAGAGTGTGAGAGAGAAAGACGAAGAGAAAGGGAGACGGATAGAGAGACAGAGAGAGAGACAGACGGACAGGCAGGCAGACAGACAGATAGATTGATATAGATAGAGAAATAGAGTTGATAGATGGATAGAGAGAGAGAGAGAGAGAGAGAGAGAGAGAGAGAGAGAGAGAGAGAGAGAGAGAGAGAGAGAGAGAGAGAGAGAGAGAGAGGGAGGCAAAGAGAGACAGACAGACAGACAGTGGGACAGAGAGAGAGACAGATAGACAGACTCACTGGTGATGTCGTACACGACCACAGCCACTGTTGAGTCTCGGATGTAGCTCGGGATGAGGCTCCTGAACCGTTCCTGTCCTGCAGTATCCCACAGCTGCAGCCTTACCTACACGCACACACACACACACACGCACACGCACACACGCACACGCACACGCACAGCACACGCACACGCACACACAACACACACACACACACAACACACACACACACACACACACACACACACACACACACACACACACAGGCTCACACAACATGCACACGCACACACACACAGAGGCATGCACACACACACACAAACACGTACACACACATGCACACACACACACAAACACACAAACACACAGGCTCACACACACACATACACGCACAAACACGCAGGCTCACACAACACACGCACACACACGCAAACATACACACACACACGCATACACGCACACAAACACACGCACACACACACACACATATGCACACATCATCTAGTGGCTGCCCTGATCTTAAACTACTTCAAAATGACTAATACAGCATTTTAACTAGTAAAATGATTGCTTGATTTGTCCGAATATTTCCCATTTTTAATATATACTACCAATTGATTACATCATCTGATTATCAGAAGTACAGTTCAGGTTGGTGCTGAAGATGCATACATTTAGGAGTCTAAACATCTGTGTAAACATGTGTGCTTGGGAAAGGTCAAACCAGGTTCCTTACTGTTCGATCCTCCAGGTACATCGTCTTCGATAAGAAGTCAATCCCAATTGTGGCCTGTGGCAGAGATACAACACAACATGAGCGGGAAATACAACACAACAAGAGCAGAAGTACCACACGACATGAGCCGAAATACAACACAAGCAGAAATACAACACAACATGAGCAAAAATACAACACAACACAAGCAGCAATACCACACAACATGAGCACAAATACAACAGAACATGAGCGCAAATACAACACAACACGAGCGCAAATACAACGACACAGGAGAACAAATAGAAAATTACAGCAAAGAGCAGCTCTCTACTGAATCATGACAAGTGTAAGACCTAAACACTGAAATTCAATAAGCTTGAAGAGCAAAAGTCATTTTGATTTTACTGCATGCACAGTCAATCACTGAATATTTCACATACCTTAATGGATATGGGAATGACATATTACTTGTATACTGTAGGACTCAACATTAAACTCACCAGGGAGGGACAAGAGTCCCATAAATCACATGGAATAATATACTCATAAAGTGATATCCACATTCTATGAGGATATGGTTTCACGTTTACATGTGAATGTACTGTATATTCCCTGGCCTACCCGTATGCAGAATGTGTCTGACCTACAGTGCAGCTAGCTAGCTCTCCACAGACGTTTTATCTGGCCCGCTGCAAACGGACACCAAATCAATCAAATCTGTTGAGTGCATTCAATGTTGCTCTGCTATCTAATGTACCGAACACACCCAAGGCATACCTATAGAAACATGCGTTTACTAGGATGTCGAATTTGATCTATCTATCTCCATTATATCTTCTAAGGAGAAACATGAGTCACACATTTTATGGAGGTATATTCCTCAAAGAGAAATTGTGTCCGAGGCCGTAATCCTGTGCCCTGATTGGACTAATCAGTACAAGTCTACCTCATGGGCTCACCTGATACGTGTTGTCAAAGCTGTCATACATGAACCTGGTGATCAGAGAGGTCTTCCCCACTGCAACACAACACACACACGCACACACACACACACACACACACGCACGCACAAACACACACACACACACACACACAGGATGATAAGACAAAACACAACTCTGACAATAAATGCAATAGAACATCAACCCCAACCTTTGCCCACCTTATGACATCCTTAGGACACTCAATTCACCATAACCACGTCGCCTTATCCATAACCCCCATTGTGATGAGTTATTCAATCGAGTTGTACTGTATCCTCGTCATGCAGTGACCTGTGTCTTCCAACCAAGGTGATGTAGCGGGCTAGCATAGGACGAGCATCCACCTGGGTGCCATGCAACCGGCCAGCCATTTTATACAACATCACCAAAGATGTGGTTGAGTAAGAGGCCGCTGTGCTGGGTGTCAGCAGCAGACAGAGGCCGGGTTGAGAGCTGCCAATGGGCCGTGGTGGCTGGGCGAGGGCTCCCTCTGGTTTCAGCACCACGGAGAGCACCATTGCAGCAGCGTCCACCGGGCCGGGGGTGGGGGACGGTGTACGTGGAAGGTGTGTGTGGGGCGAATACATGGTTTGTGCCGGTCGATGCGGTCTGTGGAGTCCATGTTGTAGTGGAGTCTAGGGCAGTGACGGCGGCCCACTCACACACGCATGTGCGCGCATGCAGGCTCACACACGCGCACACACACGCACACACACACACACACACACACACACACACACACACACGCACACACGCGCACACACACACACACACACACACACACACGCACACACGCGCACACACACACACGCGCACACACGCACACACACACGCGCACACACTCACACACACACATTCAAAGTCACACACACGCACACACATACACCATCCACAGATACACACATACACATACAACCACACACAGACACACATACACAAACACACACACACACACGGACACACACCATACATGGACTGTTATTTCCATTCATTAATTTGGAGGACATTATATGTAGGCCTCGTATAGATGTCCGACCACGTATTCAGGGTGCGTTTTATCACTGCTCACCCGAAATCAGTTGTTTTGAATTCATGCCAAACAACTAACAAAAAAGGTGACATGTCAAACATGCGAATCTACTGCTGGGACATCATTTTATTAACATTTTTGTGTTTCTTATCGCTGCCCAGCCGCCAAATGACGGCATCGAGCAGCAGCGAGCTTCAAGGATGCTCCAGACACGGCCAACCAGGGTGTGTCCCGACCTGACATGGGGAGCGTTTCTCCATCTCTCCCCCAAAAACCAGCAGAAAAAACTCACGATGGCATCTAGGGCATGCACTGTGATATACGATGTGAATGCTGAAAACCTGACGTTAATCATCTTTTATGAAATTTCTAGTTATTTTTGTCGGCCACTGCAGCAGACAGCAACCAAACAATCGGATTCAGTGTTTGCATCCATAACGGACCGCACATATCAGAACAAAAAGGGAGGATGCTGTGCAACCTTATTGTCGCATCCAATGTTGGGGTGCTTTACTGTTAGTGGGATCGGGGCTCGTGTGGGGTGTTTTCCAGTTGCATTAAGCTTCCCCCCCCCCCCCCCCTTGGCTAATACCGTTCGCCGCAAGCAGAATGGGCCAACCGCACACGCGGGGTAGAAACGTGTGGAATCAGGGCAACGATATCAGGATCAACCTTAAACTTTAAAACCAACAAGGATCAGAGGCATCGGCCTTGAAGATACGCCTGTTTGCCTTGATATGACAACCAACCTCCCCCCCCCCCCCCCCAAGAAGCGGTGCATGTTGGAGGCACGACTCACCGCTCTGCTCTCCTAGAAACACCAGCTTAAATTTCCTCAGAGGGTTCCCCAAGTCACCTCCAGCCGACATGATGGTAGTGATTGAGTTCTCCTGCGGTTATTTTACAATGTTCCTGGATTTTGTGGGGTTCTGGCGCTGTTAACGTCCTGGGGATACGTCCTCCTCGCCTCGTATAACGATGGGAATGCAGCTCAGCATCGCCCTGTCAGTTTCGGTAGCTAGTACGCATGCGCAGCACGACCTCAACTATTTCATTCCCTTACCTTTCTGTTCGTTTTCCTCCCCATCACGTAGAAATAGGTTTTTATTCGAATTGCTAATCGAATAATGAGTTTAATGGGTTACTAAAAATGTATGGGTGTGATCTGCTGTTTTTTGGCCGTTTTGTATTCCTTGTTATTTTATCTTATTGGTGTAGGCTATTTCTGTATTTCTGAAGTATTTATTTTTACTAAAAAATCATGAATATTTGAATAAAGAAGATGAATAAAGTCTTTGTATCTTAGGCCTATCTTATCTTAAAATAGTAAACACACTTTTGTTCCCAGGTATTTATTCTAAAAGGTACAAAGCAACAGAAACAATCTTACAAAGCCTACCATATAATATAGGCCTACACGTCCAGAAACATACCCCAACCGCTACTTTTAAGTACAAATGTTTATTTGCTCACTCGCCATTCACATGTAAACGTGAAACAATATCCTCATAGAATGTGGACATCACTTTATGAGTATATTATTTCCATGTAATTTATGGGACTCTTGTCCCTCCTTGGTGAGTTCAATGTTGACGTCCTGGATAAATCTGTGAGCTGCAAGCAACAGTATCGACGCCACAGCCAGACAGCCCGTGTGTGCCGAAGAAGCTAATAAAATGACTTGATGACGACTCGGCAGCAATACGGCCGAGAAGCTTTTGGTTAAACATGTTAATTGGACTCATGTCGGAGTTTGTCCTTGTCGTACGGGCTACATATATGGGTTGACCCTCACAGGCTGCAGGGGTTAAACATGAATCCAAACAATGACAGTGCAGGAAATTGTCCTTTTCAGCATGAAAACAATAATAAAGTGTGGATTACAACATTGATGAAAATATATATATGTTTTGTATGTGTCGTTTTTGTAAATGTGTTGTTTATGAAAATAACGTGCTAAATATTCCACCACAGGGAAACCTGCAGTGTCAATACTCGATGTGTGTTAAAGCCAATGCCATTTAAATATATATTTATACATGACTTATTCCTTTTAACAGTGAGTGCTCTTCATGGAGTAAAGTAACGGCTCTGTTTTGAAAATCCGATCACGTAAGTGACAGGTTGAATATCATCACAAAGACTTCTGGGACGTTTACCTCCTAAATCAAAGAACATCCAAGCTAACTCCCAAAGCTCTGCTTAGGGATAGCTCTGTGGAGGAGAGGGGTGTGCAGCGGGAAGTGACAAAACACAACAGCATGAAGTGTGACTGAAGACGAATAAGAGGAGAATATCTTCAGTGAAAATATCTCACCACATTTCCCCCCAAATATATTCAGACTACTTTTATCTATACCACGTTATCACCATGAATCTCCTCATTCACTTATTCACTAACCCTAACTCTATCATCATGAATCTCTTCATTCACTTACTCACTAACCTTATCACCATGAATCTCCTCATTCACTTATTCACTAACCCTAACTCTATCATCATGAATCTCTTCATTCACTTACTCACTAACCTTATCACCATGAATCTCTTCATTCACTTATTCACTAACCCTATCACCATCCATCTTGTCCCCTCACTACTGCCACCGGCTCCTCATCAACACTGTGTAGACTGGCAACTGTAAAAACACACTTATTAAACTGCCCTTCTGGAAGCCTCATCCACTTACGCAAATGAGTTTTCTTTCTGCAGAAGAGCTCCATAACGAAGCATGAAACAACCCCTCTCAACCCTGTGTGGTTTCTGGTTTCCGGCCCAGCCACTATTGCTGTCTCCGCCCAGAAGATCTGCTATAACATACACCACTGCTGGAGTCCAGACCAACAACCCTAGTTATACAGTGCTTTTTTCTAACCGGTGACCAGCCAAAGCGCTTTAAAATATTGCCTAACATTCCCCCATTCATGCACACATGCGGTCAGCCAGCTCTTCGGGAGCAGTTAGGGTTAGGTGCCTTCCTCGGGGACACCTCGACACTCGAGGAGGAGCCGGAGATTGAACTAGCAACCTCCTGGTTGCAAGTCAACCCGCTCTACCTCCTGAGCAACTGTCGCCCCCAACCCTCCTTTACACTAAACGGGGGAAAAAAAGAATAAAAGAGAAGGGGGAAAAGGCACTGTGCAAGATTAACAGATGCCCTTTGGTTTTGGGAGTTTGCTGGGAATTTTTGCTGCAGTTGGTGTCACATTGTAAGAAGTACTCTCCACTGTCCTCCTCTCCACAGTGCAAACACACAGTCCAAGCTGCAGCGGTATGACCGACACAGGGACAGGGAACCGGGTAAAAAGAAGCACCGATGCTATTTTTAAGTCAATTTTTATTTTAAATATACATATCTTGTCATGCAGAATCAGAGGAAAGCTGTGTTCTCACTCAGAGCGTACTCAGAGTGTAAGGTTGTTTCAGAAGTGTATTGCAGTGACTTGCAGCATAGCCCGACTCAAAATCAATATAAATATCACCTGTTTTGTACAAAAAGACAAAGCATAGACATGCGATCGAACCAAACGTCATACCAATTTGTAAATTGAAGGAGCACCACCACGGCAGGGAACATACTTCTATAATTCAGCCAAGCGGGGCAAGGAGGGCACTCTATATAAAGCGACGTGACGTAGGCTCGGAGTTCAGGGGCCATCAATTATTGAGCCTGAGAAGGAGTTCGTGCCACAATGGAGCAGAGAAGCTCTCGAACACATGTGTCACATCCACCCTGGCATTTGGATGTACTGAAAGGAAGCATGTGTCAATAGCTGACGGACACACAAAAACAAGCACACACTCACACTATCTTTTTAGACTTCCCTTTCCCCAAGGCCCCTGTTCCTCCGATATACTCTCCATGTGGTAAAGAGCCAACCCTTCTTCCACCAACATGCCTTTTGGGCCTTAATGCTTTCTGTAGAAGCGTTACCTTTTGTTGACCTTACACAGTTGATGCTAGACCTCCACATGCACTCCAATCCATCATATCAGTTCATACCCTGACATCCACATGCAAGGCTTTTTGTTGTGGCGGAGAACAGAGCAGTCTTGGCTGTATCACACACTCATACACACACACAGACACCCAGGGACACACACACGCGTACACATGTACACACGCACACACAGACACACACGCACGCGCACAGACACACACACACACAAACTCGCACACAAACTTGTAAAGCTGAGTGGTTTGACTTGCATCATTGCATTGTCACCATGGACCCCTGGAGGCCTCTGTTAGGGGCTGCCCATGAAGAAGTGTGGAATACAGAGTACCACACAGAGACAGAGAGCTCCAAAACAAACCCAGGGGGGTTCACTGAAAGGGGTCTCCGAAAACCCCATGAGCACCCTGCCAGCCAAGAGCCCAGTGGACGATGTAGGGCAGCTGAGGCCTTAGGATAGAAGACACGGTGATCAGTTCACTAGGAGATTTAGTGGTCTAAGTTTAGCATAGCTCAACAATGATTCAGGTAGTGAAATAGGACCGTACCGTTAGTAAAAAATACAACAGATGTGATGTTTGTTTGTTTTTTGAGAAGAATTGCTCTCTGACTGAAGGTGTGTGTTTGTACATGTATGCCTATTCACCGGAATCACACTGTCGAGCTCTATTGGCTCACTTATACTTATGGTTTGTTCCTCAATCCTCGGACGCCAGACCGAGTCGAAATTCGCAGATCCCCCAGCTTTCTTGCGGCATTTCTCGGAGGCATGCCCTCTTGTCTTCATCTTTCGGAAACCTGAGCAAACCGAGAGCAGTGATGAAGCTCTCAACAAAATGGCTGCGCCAGTGAAGAGATTTCTTTTAGTATTTGAACCACGTTGGGTCATTTTAAATGCTCTCACGCTTGATTACATAGCTACTTTATTCCGGTCAATTTATACATTGCATGGTCTTGCTGTGCGTGTAATACAATGTCAAGTCGTGTTGTTTTCGGGCTGTTCCCTATAGAGGCTATTATACCCAACGACTAGCCAAATTCCTGACAAAGACGAACAGGAACGCAATGAATGCTTCGAGACCGGAAATTACGTCAAGTGCAACTCGGAAGGCTGGCGTCCGAGGATTCAGGAACACCATTAAGCCGGGCCTTGGGAGGTCTGTGCGCTGATCATATTTTGTACTTCATGGAATTAGATATACAAACATCTTATTGTGCTTCATGTGTAAGGACTGTCACTGGGCTGTATTAACCTCCCTTGAGAAAAGGTCAAGATCAAATTTTGAACAAGCTCCACATCCGCAATGCAGCGAGTTTCATCACTTTGTAAAGCACCCGAATAATGACTGCACTTGTGTCCAAAGTTCACCGCTTGAAATTGGACCATATAAACCCCACAGGTGTTGAGCAAATATTTTATTTGATTGCAAAGAACACCAAACCATAGAAATTCAATACACTACTTTAAATACATTCTGTTCACGTGTTGAACCGTATGGCAGCCAAGGGAACAGCCAAATGCAATTTACATGCAAAATGAATTGAAGTCTTGAAACATGTTTATACATGAACAACAAACCATCCAATAGTGCATGAACTGTTCTCCTTAATCCCTGGTCATGACCCATAAACAAATGTGCAAAGCAACGTTTTGAGGTTGGAATAATGTTGCATGTTCTTCCGGCCACATAAATTACAGACCAGGTCTTTTTCTTGTTTAGCACCAACACAGAAGGTGGCGTTCCTTTTAGAACCAATCTGCTTCAAGCCAAGCGACTGTAGGTGACGTGCAGATGCTGCGTCATTGGCTGCTTGTCCGTTGACATGGAAAGCGTCTGCTCCAGCTTCCCGTCTGGTTGGAGCTGGAACACTCTGGAGACCTGAGGATTTTTTTTTTATAATTAATGAAACCCTACTGGTAAGATTAAATCAAACTATGCATCGCCTTTTGTGAAAAATTGCAATACAAGGGGCTTAATACAATGAACATGAAGAAAAATATATAGAATGGATTGAGAATGCCAAGCTGAATAGGTATGGTTCAAGGTTTCTTTTAAGACAGTCATACAGAAAGCTCAAACGCAGCTATACAATGCCATCCGACACAAGCCAGAGTCACATGGGTCAATTTATGGCTCGTTAGAGACAGTCCACACTGCGGCCATACCTCCTTGACGTGGGGCTCCTTGGCAAACGATGGCCTGGCCAGAGCTTGTGTATGTAGGCTCAGCTTCTTTCCCACCAGCTCCCCCTCCTCAACCTCCACCAGTCCTGCACACAGACTCTCAGCTGAAGCATGTACACAATAGATACAACAGTCACCGTTCACCAAGTCTTGGAGGCCTAGCCGAGATTTTGGATTAAAAGGGGTGATAGACTGCCACCTGGTGTGGGTGAATGGCCATTACGGGCCGTTTGAAAAGCTGCCTTTTCCTGTGTTTTAGTGACATCCCAAGTGGGAGTGTCCACCTAGATTTGTGCTGGATAGATCAGTCCGCCAGCCTACCCAGTAGCAAATGTTGCTTATCCATCAATCATACAGCTAGGTGGACACGCCCCCTTGTTATGCCACTAAAAACACCGATTTTCAAACAGCTGTTAATGGCTTGTCACCCTCACACCTTTAAGCCCAAAACGACTGACAAAAGAAAGTCAGATGCATGCATCTTTCCAAAAGAGGGTCGACACATATTTGGATGGGTGTCAAACTCCCTCCATGTGATGTTGACGTGGAGTGCACTATTGCATGCGAGCCAATTATTCTGAATCAGGAACGTTGTGAAGTACCCGAGTTCTGTGCGATGATGAACGCCACTCGGTTGGTGCCCGTCTGCATTCGGATGAAGCCACACTCCCTGTGAAGTATCTTCTTCGTCTCTGCATCGGAGGCATTGAACCTGCGAACACAGGCGCCACAGAAACCTAGACCGACGTCTATAGTATACCCACCACTCCCCTTCCGCATGGTTTATGCTACAATGGAGTCATCTGGGCTTTTACAAGCCCAGAGATGAAACGAAAAATCAGTCAATTGAATAAACCAAAAAGAGCAATAGAAAAATGGTCGTCATAGGACAACCGCAAGTGTTGCTCATAGCAACTAATTATGGGTCTGCTATTTTGATATACCAGGGCCAATAAAGGGTAGACTTAACGTGTGCAGAGAATACCCATTGAGCACTTGACTTGGTACATAAAAGTAGCAGACTTAATTATTATTATTTATGACAGCTGTGCAAGTCCTAAAATGAACCCTATGAAAATGCAGTGGGCCTACTGCGTTGTTTTTGAATGAGCACAAAACACACGCACATAAAGTTGATGATGGGCTGTCCCATTTGGGCGAAGTGAAGATCCTCCGTGTAGCGGAAGTCCTTCAGGCTGGGGTAGGACCCCTTTCCGGGCTCGACTGATTCCCAGTTACCCAGGAGCCAATCCAGAGAAGAGACGGCTTGTCCAGTTTAGCTAATGTTGGAAAACATACAACAGAAATATAACACGCACTTCGGGAGGTATAGATTTACCAAATGCATGCTTGCTAAATGTCCACAAGAGGTCAGCATTTGAGGCCGAGGACACAAGCAGGCAGCACCAGGGAAACAAACGTTGCAGCGCAACATGGTTGAGGGCATGGATTTAAATAAGACCCTTACGTAGACCTACATGGTTTGTAAAGAAATATATGCACCACACCACTCGTGGTAATGTTTTTAAAGAACGGTCCCGAAAAGGCCAACACATTAGCTGTTTAACTATGCAGCCTAGCATTATAGTAGCTATATATCTCTTACGACAACGTTTCAAAAGAATTCGGGTGTTGCAGCGTTCGTCGAACACACGGACCTACTTGTGCATACACATTAAAGGTCATGCTTATGAAGTGTAGCTTATAGCTGGTCTTCTTACCGGGCTGGTAGAACGGGCACACCAATGAAGCCATCGATAAGGTGGAGCCGGTAGGAGCACTGACGCAGAAAATCAATGAAGATCAAATACTTCCGACTTTGACTCGGCTGGAGTCAGTCAACCCGTGCTTTTATAGAGCGCAACAGTGACCGCCCCCTTTTTGATCAAATCTAGTTCCGGAAGTAAACTTCCCATACGTTTTCCCCCTTGACTTCTCGTAAAATCGTTACATAAAGAGTTTTAAGCCTGGAATCAAGCCAGTCGTTCATGAAGGTAGTCATGACCATAAAACGTTTGATCCGGGGCCAAATGACCATTTGGAAAATTGAAGAATGGCCAAAGGTACCCAAGTCTGTGTAGGCCTACATTATATTTTGCAAACGAGTGAGGAACTACTCATCCCATAAACCATTGCAAGCTTTTTTGCAATGGTTACAAGTGTTACAACCCAATAATTCAGCGCATTTCTTTCATCTTATAACCTTTGTCTTTATTGTATTGTTAATACAAGTTGTGTCATATATTCTGTGGGTGTGTGTACATGTAGGCCCTATCGTGTTTCATATAGTGTATAGCGTTGTCTTCGACATACATTCCTTCGTTCCTGACTTTTAAGCCTGGAATTTAAGCCTGGAACCAAGCCAGTCGTTCATCAAGGTAGTCATGACCATAAAACGTTTGATCCGGGGCCAAATGATAATTTGGAAAACTGAAGAATGGCCAAAGGTACACAAGTCTGTGTAGGCCTACATTATATTTTGCAAACGAGTGAGGAACTACTCATCCCATAAACCATTGCAAGCTTTTTTGCAATGGTTACAAGTTACAACCCAATAATTTAGCGCGTTTCTTGCAACCTTTGTCATTATTGTATTGTCAATACAAGTTGTGTCATAGCGCTGACTGCAGTCACCGCTTAATAATGTTACTCGTTATTAATACATGTGAATTCAGTCTCGTATTCCAGTTCCGTATTCATTCAACATTATGTATTCCCAGCTTTTATAATATCAAAGTTACTAAAAAAGCACTGCTAGTGCTCTGCATATTTTTATTTTGATCATAAATTCGATTTCAACATATTTTTCAACACACAGCTAATTTCCTCTACAGTTCTTACAGCAATTCTAAATTTCCATCAGTCAAAGGGTTGGTTGCTGTGGTAAGCTATCGAGTTCAGTGGCAGCAGTCATCAACCATTTGACTTTCGCTGGTGCAGTAAACGTTTCCTGGTAAAAGCGAGCTCCAGCAATCATCAGTCGTAACCCTATAGGATTGTTTGGGTTTAAGTGTATTTCTGGAATGCATGTTGTGTATGTGTGTGTGTGTGTGTGTGTGTGTGTGTGTGTGTGTGTGTGTGTGTGTGTGTGTTGTGTGTGTGTGTGTGTGTGTGTGTGTGTGTGTGTGTGTGTGTGTGTGTGTGTGTGTGTGTGTGTGTTGTTACGTATTTTAAGAATCTAAGCTACCCACACATAGTCCAAAATGAAGCGGGACCAAACATATAAGCCGTAAATACTATACATAGCCACAAGGGGAGCAATACCTTATTGGAGGCTGCTCCAGCCACAGATAGCAGCACTTTTATATATACGAAGAAGCCGAAGTCATTACGTCACCCCGGCTACGCCCACTTGGCGGTCTCTTACCTGTGCACCCAGTGTGAAGAGACCAGAGATTAATAACCACACGCGCGCAGGGTCACGGGCCTCTGCCCGTGGCCCATAGATCAGAGATTTGCAGCGACACCCCGCGAGGGGACAATGGGCCTTTGCCCATGTCCCGTAGTAGCCAGAGTTATTATCTCTCACACGTGTTCCACTCTTTAGCTACAATTCCCTCCGTATAGCTTCAGTTACCATGCCGAAACATGCCGACGACTTTATAATAAATGAAGTGAGTTTAAAGCAACCCGGGATTGGACAACTTTCTTCGAGAAAACGCAACAGTGTGTGTGTGTGTGTGTGTGTGTGTGTGTGTGTGTGTGTGTGTGTGTGTGTGTGTGTGTGTGTGTGTGTGTGTATATGTCTGTGTCTGTGTGTGTGTTTGCGTAGACATTGACTGCCGGTGCCAGTGTAGTCATGCTTGTTTTGGCATCTTGAGAATATGTGATGAGCTCAGCGTTGTCACAGGGCCATTGATGATGACAGTCTCCTCCAGTGATGAGGCCCATGTATCTCATGGACATGTAGGACACGTAGTGGACACACGTAGAGCGGGGCATGTTGCCTCCACATGAATCAGAAAGTCAGATGGCTCTGTATTTGGGAAGTGTGGTTTCAAAGACATCAGGAATAAAATGTTTTTCGTAAAACCTGTGTTTTCGGCTCTAACTTGTGGCTTCTGCAGGAGCATATGCCATCGATTAACAATATAACTGCCCGTGGTACGGAGACTGAATTGATTTTTTTTTAATTCCGCAATCACACTGTCGAGCTCTATTGGCTCACTTATACTTATGGTTTGTTCCTCAATCCTCGGACGCCAGACTTCCGAGTCGAAATTCACAGATCCCCCAGCTTTCTTGCGGCATTTCTCGGAGGCACGCCCTCTTTTGTCTTCATCTTTCGGAAATCTGAGAGCAGACCGAGAGCAGTGAAGAAGCTCTCAACAAAATGGCTGCGCCAGTGAAGAGATTTCTTTTAGTATTTGAACCACGTTGGTCATTTTAAATGCTCTCACGCTTGATTACATAGCTACTTTATTCCGGTCAATTTATACATTGCATGGCCTTGCTGTGCGTGTAATACAATGTCAAGTCGTGTTATTTTCAGGCTGTTCCCTATAGAGGCTATTATACCCAACGACTAGCCAAATTCCTGACAAAGACGAACAGGAACGCAATGAATGCGTCGAGACCGGAAATTACGTCAAGTGCAACTCGGAAGGCTGGCGTCCGAGGATTCAGGAACACCATTAAGCCGGGCCTTGGGAGGTCTGTGCGCTGATCATATTTTGTGCTTCATGGAATTAGATATACAATCATCTTATTATGCTTCATGTGTAAGGACTGTCACTGGGCTGCATTAACCTCCCTTGAGAAAAGGTCAAGATCAAATTTTGAACAAGCTCCACATCCGCAATGCAGCGAGTTTCATCACTTCGTAAAGCACCCGAATAATGACTGCACTTGTGTCCAAAGTTCACCGCTTGAAATTGGACCATATAAACCCCACAGGTGTTGAGCAAATATTTTATTTGATTGCAAAGAACACCAAACCATAGAAATTCAAAACACTACTTTAAATACATTCTGTTCACGACGTGTTGAACCGTATGGCAGCCAAGGGAACAGCGAAATGCAATTTACATGCAAAATGAATATAAGTCTTGAAACATGTTTATACATGAACAACAAACCATCCAATAGTGCATGAACTGTTCTCCTTAATCCCTGGTCATGACCCATAAACAAATGTGCAAAGCAACGTTTTGAGGTTGGAATAATGTTGCATGATCTTCCATTACCGGCTACATAAATTACAGACCAGGTCTTTTTCTTGTTTAGCACCAACACAGAAGGTGGCGTTCCTTTTAGAACCAATCTGCTTCAAGCCAAGCGACTGTAGGTGACGTGCAGATGCTGCGTCATTGGCTGCTTGTCCGTTGACATGGAAAGCGTCTGCTCCAGCTTCCCGTCTGGTTGGAGCTGGAACACTCTGGAGACCTGAGGATTTTTTTTTTATAATTAATGAAACCCTACAGATAAGATTAAATCAAACTCTATGCATCGCCTTTTGTGAAGAATTTCAATACAAGGGGCTTAATACAATGAACATGAAGAAAAATATATAGAATGGATTGAGAATGCCAAGCTGAATAGGTATGGTTCAAGGTTTCTTTTAAGACAGAGTCATACAGAAAGCTCAAACGCAGCTATATAATGCCATCCGACACAAGCCAGAGTCACATGGGTCAATTTATGGCTCGTTAGAGACAGTCCACACTGCGGCCATACCTCCTTGACGTGGGGCTCCTTGGCAAACGATGGCCTGGCCAGAGCTTGTGTATGTAGGCTCAGCTTCTTTCCAACCAGCTCCCCCTCCTCAACCTCCACCAGTCCTGCACACAGAGTCTCAGCTGAAGAAAGTGTACACAATAGATACAACAGTCACCGTTCACCAAGTCTTGGAGGCCTAGCTGAGATTTTGGATTAAAAGGGGTGATATACTGCCACCTGGTGTGGGTGAATGGCCATTACGAGCCGTTTGAAAAGCTGCCTTTCCCTGTGTTTTAGTGACATCCCAAGTGGGAGTGTCCACCTAGATTTGTGCTGGATAGATCAGTCCGCCAGCCTACCCAGTGGACAGTAGCAAATGTTGCTTATCCATCAATCATACAGCTAGGTGGACACGCCCACTTGTTATGCCACTAAAAACACAGATTTTCAAACAGCTGTTAATGGCTTGTCACCCTCACACCTTTAAGCCCAAAACTACTGACAAAAGAAAGTCAGATGCATGCATCTTTCCAAAAGAGGGTCGACACATATTTGGATGGGTGTCAAACTCCCTCCATGTGATGTTGACGTGGAGTGCACTATTGCATGTGAGCCAATTATTCTGAATCAGGAACGTTGTGAAGTACCCGAGTTCTGTGCGATGATGAACGCCACTCGGTTGGTGCCCGTCTGCATTCGGATGAAGCCACACTCCCTGTGAAGTATCTTCTTCGTCTCTGCATCGGAGGCATTGAACCTGCGAACACAGGCACCCCAGAAACCTAGACCGACGTCTATAGCTACCCACCACTCCCCTTCCGCATGGTTTATGCTACAATGGAGTCATCTGGGCTTTTACAAGCCCAGAGATGAAACGAAAAATCAGTCAATTGAATAAACCAAAAAGAGCAATAGAAAAATGGTCGTCATAGGACAACCGCAAGTGTTGCTCATAGCACTAATTATGGGTCTGCTATTTTGATATACCAGGGCCAATAAAGGGTAGACTTAACGTGTGCAGAGAATACCCATTGAGCACTTGACTTGGTACATAAAAGTAGAAGACATAATTATTATTATTTATGACAGCTGGGCAAGTCCTAAAATGAACCCTATGAAAATGCAGTGGGCCTACTGCGTTGTTTTTGAATGAGCACAAAACACACGCACATAAAGTTGATGATGGGCTGTCCCATTTGGGCGAAGTGAAGATCCTCCGTGTAGCGGAAGTCCTTCAGGCTGGGGTAGGACCCCTTTCCGGGCTCGACTGATTCCCAGTTACCCAGGAGCCAATCCAGAGAAGAGACGGCTTTGTCCAGTTTAGCTAATGTTGGAAAACATACAACAGAAATATAACACGCACTTCGGGAGGTATAGATTTACCAAATGCATGCTTGCTAAATGTCCACAAGAGGTCAGCATTTCAGGCCGAGGACACAAGCAGGCAGCACCAGGGAAACAAACGTTGTAGCGCAACATGGTTGAGGGCATGGATTTAAATAAGACCCTTACGTAGACCTACATGGTTTGTAAAGAAATATATGCACCACACCACTCGTGGTAATGTTTTTAAAGAACGGTCCCGAAAAGGCCAACACATAAGCTGTTTAACTATGCAGCCTAGCATTATAGTAGCTATATATCTCATACGACAACGTCAACGTTTCAAAAGAATTGGGGTGTTGCAGCGTTCGTCGAACACACGGACTTACTTGCACATTAAAGGTCATGCTTATGAAGTGTAGCTTATAGCTGGGCTTCTTACCGGGCTGGTAGAACGGGCACACCAATGAAGCCATCGATAAGGTGGAGCAGGTAGGAGCACTGACGCAGAAAATCAATGAAGATCAAATACTTCCGACTTTGACTCGTCTGGAGTCAATCAACCCGTGCTTTTATAGAGCGCAACAGTGACCGCCCCCTTTTTGAACAAATCTAGTTCCGGAAGTAAACTTCCCATACGTTTTCCCCCTTGACTTCTCGTAAAATCGTTACATAAAGAGTTTTAAGCCTGGAATCAAGCCAGTCGTTCATGAAGGTAGTCATGACCATAAAACGTTTGATCCGGGGCCAAATGACCATTTGGAAAATTGAAGAATGGCCAAAGGTACACAAGTCTGTGTAGGCCTACATTATATTTTGCAAACGAGTGAGGAACTACTCATCCCATAAACCATTGCAAGCTTTTTTGCAATGGTTACAAGCGTTACAACCCAATAATTCAGCGCATTTCTTTCATCTTATAACCTTTGTCTTTATTGTATTGTTAATACAAGTTGTGTCATATATTCTGTGGGTGTGTGTACATGTATCGTGCTTCATATACATAGCGTTGTCTTCGACATACATTCCTTCGTTCCTGACTTTTAAGCCTGGAACCAAGCCAGTCGTTCATCAAGGTAGTCATGACCATAAAACGTTTGATCCGGGGCCAAATGATAATTTGGAAAACTGAAGAACGGCCAAAGGTACACAAGTCTGTGTAGGCCTACATTTTTTTTTTTACATCGATTTTGCAAACGAGTGAGGAACTACTCATCCCATAAACCATTGCAAGCTTTTTTGCAATGGTTACAACCCAATAATTTAGCGCGTTTCTTGCAACCTTTGTCATTATTGTATTGTTAATACAAGTTGTGTCATATATTCAGTGGGTGTGTGTACATGTATCGTGTTTCATATAGTGTATAGCGCTGACTGCAGTCACCGCTTAATAATGTTACTCGTTATTAATACATGTGAATTCAGTCTCGTATTCCAGTTCCGTATTCATTCAACATTATGTATTCCCAGCTTTTATAATATCAAAATTAATAAAAAAGCACTGCTAGTGCTCTGCATATTTTTATTTTGATCATAAATTGTATTTCAACATATTTTTCAACACACAGCTAATTTCCTCCACAGTTCTTACAGCAATGCTAACTTTCCATTGGTCAAAGGGTTGGTTGCTGTGGTAAGCTATCGAGTTCAGTGGCAGCAGTCATCAACCACTTGACTTTCGCTGGTGCAGTAAACGTTTCCTGGTACCAGCGAGCTCCAGCAATCAGTCGCGTAACCCTTTAGGATTGTTTGGGTTTAAGTGTATTTCTGGAATGCATGTTGTGTGTCTGTTTGTGTCTGTCCGTCCGTCCGTCCGTCCGTCCGTCTGTCTGTGTGTGTGTGTGTGTTTGCGTAGACATTGACTGCCGGTGGCAGTGTAATCATGCTTGTTTTGGCATCGTGAGAATGTGTGATGAGCTCAGCGTTGTCACAGGGCCATTGATGATGACAGTCTCCTCCAGTGATGAGGCCCATGTATCTCATGGACATGTAGAACTTCAAATAAAATAAGATATATCGAAAACACATCCACACACACAAAAACACACAACTAGGCATGGCAATATAATGGACACTTATGGATTTAAATGATTTAAATCATAATACATATCACAAATACACTTTGGATCTAAAAATCAACGCAACCATCTACTAATCCCGTAAATATATATCATCACTCACAAGAAAAACCCCAATAAAGCCAGCGTGGATGACTGCGGACTACGGGGCGAAATCAAAAAGCTCCGCTTCCTTCTCTTTCCAGAAGGCGAAGCTGCGGTCGATGTATTTACAAATGTCTCCGTTGCTGAAACAGGAGAAGTCCGCCTCGCTGCTACGCTGGTCAGCCGACTCCGTGCGGGCGGCGGGCCCCCGGGGGACGAGGGGGTCTCCGCGGGTGGCCGAGGGTTCGCCGAAGAAACGCGCCTTGGCGTCCTCGAAGCCGTCGCCCCAGCGCCGCCGCCCGGCCTGGACGTCCCGCACCACGGCCTTGTGGAAATCCCGCACGGTCTCCCAGGGGAAGCCGCCCACGTGGTCGAACACCTCGAAGCACAGCAGGTGCCTCATCTTCCTCTCCTCGGGCGGCAGCTCCTGCTCCAGGATGCGGAAGTAGCCCAGCATGAAGAGCTCCAGGGTCAGGTCGTCGTGGGTCGCCGCGACGACGCCGTCCGACGCCCGTAGGAACTGCTCAGGGGAGTACGTGGTCCGGCTGGAAGCCGAAGCCACGGCCTTCCCGGGCCTCACCGCGCGGATGTTCCTCCAGGAATGCAGCATCTTGTCCACGGCGGTTCTTTGGCAGCAGAACTGCAACATGGTGGTTCTCTGGCCAACCCCTAGCTCCTGGACCCCGTCAGCCTCTGGCCCCTGCTCCTGTCTCCGCCTAGCTGCTCTCACCGTTATGGCGTACGCCGATTTCTTCCAGTGGCTGAGAAACAGCACAACTATACGCTCTTTCCTCAAGCTCACAGTCTCCATGACGGGTGTGACCACGTTGTGCTCCCCGACGGAGGGCCTCACGGTGTGGTCTACATTGTTGTTGTGGTGGCTGTTCAATCCGGACAGCGCCTTTTGTGTCGCTTCATCCGCTCCTTGGCCTCCCCGGTCGTCCCGCTTGCCGGCGTCAGCGACGAAGCCGGCAAAGGGGTAGATCCCTCCGAGCTTGCCCTCGAAGTTCGACCGCAGTTCTCGAACCGACACTCCGGACTGCTGGATCTCCCGCTCCGCCCTCTCCCTCTGCGCTCGGCTCTGCCCGTTGGCCTCCAGGCGATGGCTGAAAGCTGACGCCATCCCAACATGTGGTATCCTGCACCCGGGGGATGCCTCCGCAGGTACCGGGGCACCCGTTACACCCCGCCGCCCCGCGTCCCGGCCGAGCTCCGGACCGGCCGAGCCGCCTCGGACCCCCTGCGGTCCCCTCGCCCCTTCCATCAACCCCTCCGCAGTGCTCCTCTCGCCGCCCTCCCGGACGCCGGTCAAATGGGACAGGAGCTGCGACATGTTCCTGACGATCTCGGTGACGCGGCCGCACCACGCGGGCAGCGGGAGGCGTCCGTCCGGGTCCATCGGTTCCTTCAGCGCCTCCTTGTTCAGGGAGACGTTGACCAGAGGATCGGGCAGCACGGTCCGCAGCTCCTCGGTGAGCCTGGTGAGCTCCAACTCGAAGGCCTGGCAGCGCTTCTGGACGGAAACCTTCTCAATCTGCGTCTCGAGGTATTCCAGGTCCTCCTCTGACAACAGCTCCCCGAAGGGCCCAAGGATGGCATTGTGGGTCTGGGAGTATTTCCAGCCATCCACTGCTACGGGCCCGTCGGCTATGGCCTGAGAGACAGGGTTGGTCAATGGCCACACATGCGCTGTATATGCTATTGTCAAGATTTGAATACTACACATGAACTGTCAGGGAGAAAAGCTCAGAAACAAACAGCCTGTAAAAAGTCTGTGTAATGTGCAGCTTTTCATGTATTGTTTGCTCATTGTCAATCTGAAACCGCACTGTGACTGGGGTTAAACATGGTCAAGTTGTTTTTATTTTGCGGGAACAAGGACAACATAACCGACAAATTGACTCACCTTTGGCAAGTCAATGACTAGGACTGGTCAATCAGCACCCATGCACAGTTTATGTTATTGTCGTGAATTAATCTCAACATCCCTTTCTTTAATATCTTCTTTATTATCTGATTGAGGTAGCAGAAGTAGCCAGCCTTTCGTGTATGGCTAGTCAGAACATACCTTCACCTCCCTCCTCTGCTCCTCTTCATCGCCCAGTCGTACCTGGAGCTGCCTCACCATCACCTGCCTCTTCCACTCCGCGATGGGCTGGCCCGCCTCATCGTGGGTGGGCACCAGGGAGTCGATGTCGGCGAGGATGACCTCCACGATCGGAACCTCCCGCTGCCACAGCTCTTCCTCAGCGTCCGGCTTCTGTCAGGGTTTCAGCAAGGAACAGGGCTTGTACATTAGAATGCATCATGGGAGTTGTAGTAACATAATTCCCCCAAACTTAAAATACAGAAGCTTAGCCCAATCTAAACTTTGTGTTGCCACGACTCGCATGAGAAACGCTGTGTCAGAATTAACAATGTCAATGTCTCCTATGCTACTATACGTCCGAAATACATGCGGTTTTTGCGATGGCACGTCATGATGTACAAAGCCCATACAGGGTTTGGACATCCTACAACAACATACATTATGTGATTCAATCCAGCCTTTCGTGCATGAACAACAAAAACAGACATGAAAACGGTTTCTGCAATGTTATATCTTGATTGTGTGCTGTACATCTCCCTACAGATCTTGTCAGCCTCATTATGGACGTGACACCTGGTTCACCGTTTGTCCCGTGAACACTGCGGTGAAGCCAGCGTGCTTCATGGACCGGATGGCCTTCATCTGAGACGACAAGGTGTAGTCCTGGTCTGGGGGCCTCAGCAGGTTGAACGACCCGACCACTGGAAGGAGAACGTCATGCGTTCATATTCAGCCGATGAAAACATGTACTTCTGTTTACCGTTACAGGAAGTGCCCTCCCACACGATCTGAAATGTGTGTCATTTGAGATGTAAGGCTGTTCAGACTTATATTGCAGGGGTCTAAACTGAAACAATTTGTTTAAGTTGAGTCTCTACCTCCTCTACCGAATTATAACTCTTATGGTTTTAATAGACATGAGAGGCACTTTAAAATAGTACTTAGCATTGTGTAGTGTCTTATTCTAGCTATCTTTATTTGAATGGCTTATCCTAGCAATAGTGAGTGCTTGGCACTTGTTTCTATGAATATCTGTACTGTAACGACAGCGATATATTGTTTTTTCTCTTTCTTATGACCAACGTACTTATTGTAAGTCACTTGGATAAAAGTGTCTGTCAAATGCCCTAAATGTAAATGTAAATGAGACATTTGTCATTGGTCAATGCATCATGACATCACCAGGTCGATGCCGATACCAATGAGGAGCAGGGCTGTCTCACCCGAGGAGGCCATCTGCACCTGCTGCATCGAACCCGAGGCGTGTTTTATGGTCGGGCATACAGAGGGCTGGCGAGGGACCGGGGACACCTCCTTCACTGGCTGCTGGACACACACACAAACACACATGCACACACACGCATGCACACAATCAGGCGCACACACACAAGCACTCGCGTACACAAGCACACACACACAAGCACACGCATGTACGCACATGCACACACACACACACACATACACTCACTCACACACACACACATAAGCAAACATGCACATACAAGCACGCACGCGCAGACACAAGCACACGCACATTCATGCCCGCCCGCACACAAGTACCCGTACGCACCCACCCAAAGACACACACACACAACGCAGTGATGGTGAGGAAATGCTGTTCAGAATAAAAAAAATACAGCGTGTACTTCGTCGGGACTGGAATCTGGACAGATTCAGAAAATTATTAATTCCTTGAAATGAATTGCTGGAAATGGGACATGCGACTAATCCTAATCAAGCTTCATTTGATGTTTTCGAAGTCTTTTGATGCAGTGGGTGAACAGTGGGTACACGTCTGCTGAACAAGGCTTCTCCATTATGCAGACTTCCCGATGCTTCAGTGCACAGTACAGTAGGTGCCCACTCCTTCGTCACTCACCTTGCTGTTCTCCATGCCGCACGGGGGGCCGGAGGAACACTCTGCTTTCTCAAGTTCCACCAGTGTCTAGGGAGGGAACATACCACAAAAAAGAAACAAAACAAGGAGGTATACATTGTTTATCATTTCACCATGACTTAACCAGTGAAGCTTTATTTGAGTACAATTGTTTTGTTCATCATGGAAATGTGTCATAAACAAATACACAAATCATACACAAATGCTAAATAGCATGCAATATCCAGACAATTTGTCATATTCTAATATCAAGTTGTTAGTACCCTGGTATAATCATAATCATGACCCAAAAGCCAAAGCAATGACATAATAGTGTAGACAAAACTGTCCAACAACCGTTACGGTTGAAAGACTTATCCAGATGGAGGGAAATAGGACACACTCCTCTGTTTCAGAGGCCTGAAAGTAATCTCTTTAATGTCTAATACAACCCCCCCCCCCCCCTCACACACACACACACACACACACACACCTGCACACACACACACACACACACACACACACACACACACACCCCTGCACACACACACACACACACACACATACATACACACACCCCCGCGCACACACACACAAACAAACACATCCCCACACACACACAACCCCCCCCCCCCCAAACACACACACACACATACAAACACACACACCCCCAGCGAAGGCACACATGGCTGAGGCCATGTTAATGTACAGATCCTGTGTGGCACCGTGCCTGGCGTGCAGGACAGACGGTTGAAACAGGAGACGGGTCATTGACTGTATCGTACCCCACCTGAAGTGCGTGGAAGTTCAGCGTGACATGATCTGCTGCTTCCGATAACCATCGCCCTCCGCCCTCCGCGAGATTTCCCTCGCAATCCGTCCGGCCACTCGCAATCAGCTCCACACTAATGTCAGAATGTCTTAATTACCTTTGCCTTGATTACCCAATCCACTTTGGAACCAATATGTTCTACCAACACAACAAGTGTTGCCAAAGATACAAGCCAAGCATCTTCAGTGAACAAGGTTGGACGTGTATACTGTTTAATTGTAAGGTGTTGATGCCTAAACATAACCTTTTACAGTCCCTACTGTCTATCTTCCTTTGTTTACTTTCATTCCTATCATATTTAATGTTGACACATAACATAAGTTAAAGAATCTGATATCTCAGTGAATTTATACATTACATTATGAATTGGTTCCACATCATTATTATTTTTGCCCATGGTTGATGTATTTTCATGCATTCATTCATTCATTTTAGTAATAACGGTATCATTTTTGTAAGCATGACAACATTAATGTTGAAATTATGCTTTGAGTATTAACAGGGCCTAAAAAATATGAGCTACTTCATTGGAATGTAATTTCCCTCTAAAAGTATTACACAAACAAATAATACATTTGAATTAAAGTGGTTTATCAATGGGAGTTATTTGTAGGTGTGCATGCCTATGGTACTTACCGTGTTGGACGGTAGGCCCGTACAGTTGATCAGCTGGCCTGCAGGCTAAAGGACAAGGTGTGCAGAAGCACAAGCGGGCAGGACAGAGCAATTGGTGTGGACCTCGTCATGCGCAGGCTGCCATCAATTGAACCCCCACCAAAGCTAAGGAGAAGCACCAGCAGTATGTAAACCCTGGATGGGGGGCCTTCTGAGTGTGCATAATTAAACACCCAGGATAGGGTGACAAATAACACAACTGATTATATACGTTAGAAACAACTGGAATAAATACTAGGGCAGGGAATGGGGGATATGATTAGTGTCAGAGGAAATTAGAGGAATAGAAAGAAAAATGGAGAGAGAGAGAGAGAAAGAATCGATCCACTTGTAGAAATATCTACTCACATGCTGCGATATAATGCTTCTTTTGTCTTCAGATGTGTATTTAATATAAATGTGCTTGTAGAATAAAGAAAATGCTGAATTTGTATAATGTTAGATTGTATTTTAAAATTTAAAACTTTAATGAAATATTTGTAAAACCACAAAATGTAATATGTTCATTCATGTCAAGGGAAGTAGAAACGCATAAACACATTAAGAATGAATTTGTTTAAACCTATGTTCTAATACACTTCTCCTCTCCTAAAAAAAAGGGTTAAAAAACCAAAACCCCTTGGCGTGTCTTGTCTCCCGTAACCCAATCCGTACGGTGCAAAGTGGCTGGTGGTTAGTCCTACAGCTTTGTATTGCCACAGCGGCTGGTGATTACGTCTACTCTGAGGGGATTAGTCTCCTTGGAGGAGCTTGAGTGTTGCACGTCGGGAGTGTGTTATTAATAATGCAAGACTTCACAACTGCAACGGGCTGGAGACCGGGGTGCACAGGCTGTCCTGAGCTGAATCGTCTATAATAAATATAAACGTAAAGAGCATAAGGTGTTCAAATGATGTGTCAATGCATCTATCAGTTGAGTCGGGTTGTGTGTGAAGAAAATAAAAGAAGGAATTGTGTCCTTAAAGTCCGGGGGTTGGGTGATAAGTCATCAAGAGATCAGAAAAACTAAACACACACACCATGGAAATGCTGCAAGTTTTTGAACACATTTATTTCGCTTGATTAAACTTTTTTTTCAACAATTTATTTTCGTATTACTGGTCCACAAACATGAGAATAAGACACCAGCAGAGGACTCCTGAACATTCACACATAAACATGAGCACAGAGACTAAGGATCCCTCCCCCGCCTTCTCCTCTGTCCCTGGGGCAGGGGCCTCCTCTGACCTGCCTTTCCCATCACACCCTCTGGTATACAGTCTCCTGTCTCTGGGGCGAGGGCCCTCAGACCCACCGCTCCCACCAGAACCTCTGACATCCATCCCCTCTGCACCAGCCCTGAAACGTGCAAGTCCGACTCGAGCTCAGCAATCCAGCACTGCGAGGACATGTGACACAATAAACAGGCTGGTTTCTTACTCATCATGGGTATCAATGGGGAGATAGAAAGAGGGTGAGAGATGGGGATACAGTAGAGAGAGAGTTAATAATAGCGTCTGTGTGTGTGTGTGTGTGTGCGTGCGAGTGTGTTTGATAGGACCTGACACAGCAGTTTTGGTTTCATATGCAAGACAAAGCCAAGAAGAAGGTTTTTCCAGTTAGTCATCATCACAAGGTATTGGTGGAGAGAGCAGTATTTTACAAGCAGCACTTGGAATTATGGGATGCATGGGGTAGGGGAGCAGGTTGGGTTGATTGCGTCACTATCAAGCATTAAGCAAAAGGGATCCAAGCGAATGGAGGAGGGACAGTAAGGGGAAGGGGAGAGGGACAGAGGCCAAGGGTGTAGCAAGAGAATCAGACCCGCATGCTTTGATCCACAATGGTCGTTCATTCTTTTCTTTTTTTATAAGCCTTTCAAACACAAAAAGCATCAAGTCATCTATCGCTAGACAAATATAGACCGCTGTGCACAAGTAAACCGCTTTAAAGAGCCACTGGTCTCGTTTGCTTTCGAGTGATGGACTTTAAAAGTAAAAATAACTCATATAAAGTGTTTGTTTTAACTGTAAGGTGGAGCTCAGGTTGGTTATAAAGTGATAATGATTCTGATGATTTCGGTTGTTAAGTTACAACGCTACAATTTTAACAACATCTGGGGAATAACGTCGGTGGAAAATGGTTCAGTAGAATTACAGCATGTTCAACACATGCCAAACATAAGTGCAACACATCCTTCATAATTAAGGTCTAGTACAAATCATCTGTTCCAAAGGTCTGAAGATATTAAGATGTTATGTAATACATCTAACATATCAAGAGTAATAAACCATGTTACAAAGGTTTAGTAAACTAAGATGACCCAGGACATCATTGGAGATCAAATACAATTCACAACTTCCCTTGTAATTGTGAAGAATTATGAAATAGTTTGGGTTAAGGCTTGGTATTCTAATTTCAACAGTAGTCTAAATTGCACATTGTACGTCTCCCTTCTAGGTTTGGATGCACAAACAGGTTGGCTGGCCTGAGGCATACCTCTCTGACCAAGACCCGGACCACTCAACCACAGCACAGCATTGTGATACAATTTAAACCACTCAAAGGCTTTTTGATCTTTGTGATAAGGGTTTGGTTAATATATATATAATTAATTTTTAAACATAATTAACATTCAGTATACCCTATTGATTGATTCCTGGCCATGGAACTGCTCACACCAAGCTAGTGATACTATATGGTTGTTCAGGAGACAAGCACCAGGTGTCCAAAACATCTAGTCATCGCTACAGTACAAAAGCAAAAGTCAGGGAAGGGTTAAGTGCACAAGTTATACAACATGAGTACAGCTACTGTAGCCGTGGTTACAGGCCATACCAAACTACTCTAAAGCGTCACGGGTAAAACATCTCCTCGCCAGCAGCACACCGACTCAGATCGTGAACAGGAACACATCACTTGTTCTGGTAAATGATAAATGTCTCTGGCTTGAAAGGGGATTTCAAGGACCCACCATTTCCGTATGGGACAGGTGTGAAGAATGAAAGAAAGACATAAGGTAGGTGGAGAACGGGAGGCACTGTGTGGTGCACAGAGAATGTGCTATTAAATCAGCTCTCTTCTTCCGAACACATTGTAGGTCCCTGGCAGATCCCCCCTGTTTGTTTGTCTATTAGCCTCCATTAGCGTTTGGCTTTTGGTGTACCCAAGTGTTAGCCTCTTTTGAACATAGCTGCTAAAAGGGATTTAATTTGGAACATTGATCTGTTATCTTCGCAGACATCAATACATTATTATTATTATACATGCTCCTCCTCATAGTGGACAACATGGGTTCATATGCTCATTTGATCTCAAACATTAAATGAAGGATTGCAGTGCTTTGGTTTAAGAAAAAAAACGAGCAAATGATCGGAGACATTAACTCAATAGAATAAAGTGCCATGCAAAAAAGACAAAGTAATTGGGTCCATTAATACATTACAGTGCATAAAACGTAAACAAACGCCAAAAAACTAGAAAAAACATAAGTCCAAGGGGGCACCCTTCACAGTTGATGGATTACTTTGTGTGTGGCCACCATCACAACCACTTTCTTCAATTAAAAGGGGAAAAAAAACTGGTGGGAAAACATACATCATAGCTCAACGTAAATCACACCCTGCCCTCTTTCTCAATAACTTATTTACGTCTCTCTTCTATTAAAATGCTGATTGATTGCAAAGGCTCCCTCTCTTTGTGTTTGTGCGTGTGTGCGTGTGCGTGTGCGTGTGCGTGTGTGTGTGTGTGTGTGTTTCTCTGTGTGTGTTTCTCTGTGTCTCTGTCTGCATGTGTGTGTGCACGTCTGGTGTAATATCCAACCGTAGCCTGCTACTCAAAGCTCCCAGTGAGCTGTGGGGTCGGTTCCAAACTGAGGTAACGTCTAGCGCTGCTTCAGCGGGGGGTGGGGGGGGGGGGGTGAAGAGGACACACTGCAGGGAATGCTATTGTCCCCTCGCTCCCCTAAAGCCACAGAGAGGGACACGGGCCTATCTGGGATAAAGACTGCACAAGAAGGGGGTCACGGTATTTCTCTTTTCCTCGTCTGACGATATCCATGGAGCAACAGCGGGTTTGTTTACCATAAGGATGGATTTATATGTACATAAAATATTTGGGGAGGGGTATTTAATGAACCACATCTTAAATATCTAGAGGGGAGCATTGGTCTTGGGGATGGGGGAGGGGGAGTCTACAGGGGAATAACTAGATAATGCCAGATGTACTACATGTACTACTTCATGACGTGGACATAGGAGGGCAGCTACTGACAACGATTTTCAGTATCCAGTATAAGATAACGTCATGACCGGGGGAATAGTGCGAGGCGTCTATCCTGTGGTCTCTACAGGGCAGGGTTAGGGCGAGGTCAGCAGGGGAACAAACCGTGCAGGGCTCGCTAAGGCAGCAACAAAATACAAATTAATACATGAGTAAAAAAGGCGGCCATTTTGGGATGATTCGTTTTTTTCAGGTGTGTGTGCTGGAGAGTTGTTTGTGACCGGGTGGGGGAGGGGGTTACACCGAGCATTATCTGAACGGGCTATGAATACGTTTGTTTATATCTATTTACACGGTGGTCAGAAGGTCAATTAAGCTTGTTTTGTTGTGTTGTTGCGTTGTAGTGCCGTCCGGCTCAAAAGATGGCCGACTGGACTGACTTCCTCCTGGATAGCTTAGACCTGGAGAGGAAAAAACACATTCAAAGAATGGCACAATGGGTAAGGTATGGTGTGTTGGAGAGAGTGGGACTCCCCTTAAAAAGGAATTCCAACACAAAGGCAACGTCCTGTTCTATAAAGGATGGTGCCATATCAATTCAATAAATACATTATAAACATGATGTATTTAATTAACATAAAACATAATGTTGATACTGTATTATTTCAATATATATAATAACTACATTTTAGAATTTAGAATAGGACTTCTTAAACATTGTTTACAAACAGGAAAGATATGAAGAAGCAAATGCACTCGTGGTATTGCAAGAAACTCCACGACTTCCCACTTCTCAGCTCAACCATGAGGCCTTGTCCATGAAAACATTAATTAATTAACAATAACATTAATCCCCTGATCAGCGAGCTCACCTGATGGTACCAGCCAGCAGAGGGTTAAAGGCATACAGCCAGTCGTGCATCTCCTTGTCGTTGCTGGCCTGGAGCAGGATGCCCCGGTGCTCCGTGCACACCGCAAACGTGTTGGGGGTCTGCGAAACACAGATTACGTTCTCAACGGGAGCGAATCATACAAAGTACATCTACATTTACATCTACATGAAGGGCATTTAGGTTATTTAGCAGACGCATATATCCGAAGCGCCTTACAATAAGTACATTTGTCAGAAGAAAGAGAAACAATATATCGCTATCGTCGTCAGTAAGGTTGTTCATAAAGTTCTCCCACTCTGGTATATCGATATGTATACTTCCTTTCCCTCACAAGAACAGGCTAGGAGCCAGGATTATCTGGTGGTACGGTGGTGGTTTCTAGCTTGACTTCGCCAACCCGACTCACAAAGGCCCATTAATCTGGAACCTCTGAGTTATTTTTCAATTTCCGAGGGGCTTTATCAACGTGCGCAGTCCAAAAGCCCTGTGAATGCGATTTTGATAGATCTCCAACCAATCACAGAAACGAATCATGTGACGTACGATAAGCGCATCTTTCTTATCCAGAAAAGCATAAATTGCAGCTGTTCATTCTTCCTTTAGGGAGAATATACGGTCCACTTCGTTTAACACCGTCCCGATAGTGGAGTCAACAGACCGCCACATCAGCGGCGTGACGCCTTAACACTCCACTGTCCAGTCATCGTACCCAACAAAGCTAATAAACCCGCCCTATTATAGATCAACGCTTGTGATTGGCCTGACCCGGGTTCAGGTCTGCTGGAAGTCTGTTTGAACGGATGGGGGGGGCCAGACCATCAGCCAGAGCAAACAGGACACCAGCTCCCAGACTCGTCTCGTTCCCAGGCTACTTGTGTGTCTACCCTCACGAAAAGGTTCTGGACTGAAGTCGGGATTGGGGTCAGGGTCAGGGTCAGGGTCAGGGTCAGGGTCAGGGTCAGGGTCAGGGTCAGGGTCAGGGTTTACTTCACTGTTTGGATAAGTGCTGGTGTTAGGGTCAGGGTCATGGTGAGAGTAGACGTACCCAGCAGAAGAGTTTGCTTGTAGGCTTAGGGTCAGTGTTGACTTTAGTGTTTGGGGTAGCGCTAATGTCAGGGAGTAGGGGTTAGGGTAGACGTACCCTCAGCAGAGTCTGCTTGTCCTCGCTGTATTCCACCTGAGCCGACGACAGGTTGATGACGGCGCGCTCCACGCTGTCCCTCTCGCTGCGGTACAGGTAGACGTAGGGTCGGCGCACCACCACGTAGCGCTTCACCCAGCCGTTGGAGTGCGGCTCTAGGAAGTGGAGGTAGCCCTTCTTGGACACGATGGGGCTGAGGCAGGGGAGGGGAGACTTTTTAGTGAATATACTGAAAAGCTGTGAAAGAGTCATGCGTAGGGTTGAAAGGTTGCTGTTGACATGCATAGAAGTGATTTTCTCTAGTAACAAAAAAAAAAAATTAAAAGTCTCTGTTCGTCAGGACTTTAAAGCCACTGTAAAGCAACTGTGACGCCGACTCACTGATCGACGCAATTTTAATTGACCAGCAGAAAAAAAATGGGTGTAAACAACACCTGGACGGATGCATAATAAAGACGGACGGCAGGACAAAATGATCTCCGCTCTGCAATCTCTTCAGCTGCGACTGTGGTGTGGGTCTGCTCATTGATCAACATAGGGGCGGACTGAAAGCAAATAGGCACTATGCTTAAGCTTTGATGGGTTTAGGCCAGGGGTCGGCAACCCTAGGCACGCATGCCACCACTGGCACGTGGCAGCATAATCATTGGCAGACTTGAGAAAGAAAAAAAAAATGCACTTTATTCTGTTTTGGGGCATTTCCTCCCAATTCAAATGTGTTTAAATGAGTTACTGAAAGCAGTGTTCTGAAATGGGATCAATTAATAGTTTTTAGCCTAAACCTATGTTGTGAGTAATAGAGAAAGAAATATTTAGAATATTGTTGCAAGTGGCCTGTATGCATCGCCTTCACATGGTTTTGCAAAGCTGTACATGCATGGTTCCAACATTCTCATATATTCTTGTTTTTTACATTTCTCACAGTGCAAATATGTTTTTGAATGAGTTTCTGAAAGTGGTGTTTTAAGATGGGACACATGTAATTATAATTTGTAAGCCCATGTTGCAAATATAACAACAAAAATAACATTTAAAATGTTGATGCATGATTGTGGACTATATGGAAATAATACAATTCCAGGTCTTCTGGAAATGTTTTTGGTCGCTGTGTCATAATTCAGCTTAATATTTAATATATTGTTGCTTAAGGCACACTCATTAACGAGAGAAAGTGCCAAACTGGCACTGCATGTGGAAAAGGTTGCTGACCACTGGTTTAGGCCCTCTGAGACCAGTAAAGGGATAAGGAACACACCAAAAACAAAATAAGTCAAGTATTTAATCATGAAAGCTGTAGAGAAGGATTGCATGCAGATGCCTTGCAGACAGGGCCGCTGCTGGCCGTTTCGGTGCCCTACACGAGCAGGGGGGGGGGGGGGGGGGGGGGGCCCTTTTTATATATTAGGTAAAAACATCTAATTTGCCGAAATTGATTGATAGGTTATACAATTAAGAACAAACAACGGTGGGCCTCTTCATAACTAATTTACATATATTACGTTTTTTTTTTTTTACAAACTTTTTTTTTACAATTTTTGGTGCCCCCTCAGGTACTTAGTGCCCTACGCGCTCTGCGTACTCTGCGTACAGCGAGCGGCGGGCCTGCTTGCAGATCTGCTCTAGCTCTCCCAATAGCATACAGCATGGCCCTTTATGAAACCACATGAGCACTCAGCCCTCACCTGACGCGGATCTCTTGGATGTCCGGAACAAACGTGCATCCTCGCAGGGCCTTCCTCTTGTCCACCGGGCTGAAGGGGTCCAGGTCTGGAGTAGAGGCCCCTGAACCGGGCTCAGTATGTCTACAACACACACACACACACACACACACACACACCACACACACACACACACACACACACACACACACACACACACACACACACACACACACACACACACACACACACACACACACACACACACACACACACACACACACTTAATGTACACTATGAAACAATATGAAGGTTCGAACAAAAGCAATCCTGGATCCAGAAGGCCTACTATGTTAATACATAACTTCTGGGGCGGGGGGGAAAGCAGAGCCTGGACCAGAAACTAAAAACTGAAAGGGTTAAGAGTTATTCTATTTTTTTAGAAAAGGATTTGAGTTATTGTATTTCTACAGTGGGAAGTGTACACCAAGTGGATTTTAAAGCTTTACAGACATTTATTCTAGCTATGTCGTTGTCTGAAGGATGATTTAGCTTGTTTTCCCACTGACTTGAGGATAAGTGTATGCTGGCTGAGTTTCTGTTCACTGTTCGGCCACCCATTTCACCCAGTTGAGCGGTATTCTGCAACCACACTTTAGATTAGATTATTCATAAAGTCTATGAGTAACAACACTATGAATGAACGTCGAAATACATTTGACATTCAAACTACTTCACTCTCATTCAAAGTCGTACCCAACCGGAAACCTCAGCTCCAGCACTCCTTGTTTTATGACGGTACCCTAACCCTTGTAAATTGTTAAGACTGTAACATTATACAACAACAAAAGACCGTCCTCCGCACTAGCAAGTTGACCGTTGTCCATCTAGACAGAGTTTAGAGTTTCTTCTTTAGAGATCGACTCTCCTATTCTGCATGACAGGAGAGTTTAATGGGTGATTGTGCAGGGAACCCTTGGGCTCACACACACACACACACACACACAAGACAGATAACACACACACCCCCTGGACTCACTACCTACTGGACTCCCTCTCCCTCTCCGTCCCTCGTTACAGTACAGTATGCCGTGAGTGATGCGATGCGCCCGTTGGCTGCATCCTCCTCCCGGGGTCTGAGCTGTGACACCTCCCCTCCCCAACTCCCTTCCCCCCTCCCACATGTGTTTGTGATGTTTTTGATATGTTGCTTATGTGCTAAGGTGTTTTTTGCTAATCCCTACACTGTGCCCCCCTTAAAGGAGCATAGTTTGGGGTATTGACTTTTTTTTCCCTCGTCACCCTCTTGTTTAGCTTTTTTAATTTTCTTATCTAACGCGGGCCGCATGTTTCTTATTTAACGAGCGCCTGACAGTCTCTCCGTCCTGTCTCCCCACACTGTCTTTAATGTTTCTTGGACGGAATGTAACTGGTCTTTTTCGTTGCTCTGTAACATGTGCAATGACATTAACGTTTATTGATTGATTGAACCCTTGAGCATTGGTCCAATGTTGTGTTTGCTCAGAGTCGACTGTGTGCCACCGTCAGGACAAACAATTTACCTGATGTCATAGTTCCCCTCGACCAATGAGGGGCATGTGGAGGACGGGGTGAGTGTGCTCAGGCCCGAGCAAGTGGAGCTCATCAGAGACGCCGACATCTCAGACAGCTGAGCAAACAAACACACACACACACACACACACACACACACACACACACACACACACACACACACACACACACACACACACACACACACACACACACACACACACACACACACACACACACAGCACGCACAGCAAAAAAGGGACGAACGATTCAACACAAAAAAATACACACGCATTGAGAGATGAGATCATTTGTAAAAAGTATGGCAGACATGCATATATTTACAGGATGTGATACTGTGATATATTCTATACCATCGAAGGCAAGACTTTGTATGAGCCCCATGTTAATAAAGGACATGTCAGAGGGATAGCAGAGGTCTTCCTTAAAGAAGGGGAGATCAGAGCCAGGAACACACTCATGGAGGAGTTGTGAACCAGGGAATAGATTGCCAGGGGGAGGAGGGTTCAAGGGTGTTAAAGATATGACTCCTTATCCATGTAATGATGAGTGGCAAATACAATGCAGTATTCGCATTAGGCAGGTAAGGGGACAAGCAAGCAGGCTGATAGGTGTGAGGGGAAAAACAATGAGGGAATAAATATTTAAATTAATAAAACGCCAGAAGGGACTCCAAAGGGAAGGTGCTACAAAGGGGAGGGGCTACAGGGGGAGTTGGGGGAGTGAAGTCAGGTTGAAAGGTCAAAGGTGAAAAGGTGGTGGGGGGGGTTAAAGGGGCGGGGGGGGCTGGGCTGGGGCTGGGGCTCACCTTGCTCTCACTGGCACTGCTGCTCACCTGGCTGTACTCCCTGTTGAAGGTGTGCATGAGCAGACGCAGACACTGCGCACGCAGGGGCGAGAGAGGTGCGGAGAGAGAGCGGGAGAGAGAGAGAGAAAGGGGGAGACAGAGAGGAGGGGGGGAGAAGAGAGAGAGAGAGAGAGAGAGAGAAAGGGGGAGACAGAGAGAGAGAGAGAGAGAGAGAGAGAGAGCGAGAGAGAGAGAGAGAGGGAGAGAGAAAGGGGGAGACAGAGAGAGGAGGGGGGTAGAGGGAGAAAGGGGGAGACAGAGAGAGGAGGGAGGGAGAGAGAGAGAGGGAGAGGAGGTGGGAAGAGAGAGGGAGAGAGAGAGAGAGGGAAGAGAGAGAGAGAGAGAGAGAGAGAGAGAGAGAGAGAGAGCGAGAGAGAGGGAGAGAGAGAGAGAGAGCGAGAGAGAGAGAGAGAGAGAGAGAGAGAGAGAGAGAGAGAGAGAAAGGGGGAGAGAGAGAGATTAATGTTATTCCAGATAAGAAAACGTCGACAGCACAGCGGGGGCGTCCAGGTTACTGTGTACTGTATCTAACCAGCAGTCAGCCGACTCAGCGGCATCACAAGAGTTGTACATGTAAACCTGGAACCGCTCCAGCCAGAGATTTGTAATAATAATAAATAACATATCGATAATAATAAAAATACAATGGACACTATCAAACATATTACATCTAAAACAGAGATATTATTATTATGTAATAAAAATCACAAGTATATGATGATAATAATAATAATAATACAGAGGTCTTAGAGGACTCTAGAGGACTCTAGAGGACCAGAGCAGGGCAGTCACCTTGGCAGCCAGCTCCCTCTGCCGCTGGTTGGGGCTGAGAGGGACGGGGCTGAGGGGGGCCAGGCTGAAGGGGGCGGGGCTCTGCGGGGCCGGGGGGCCGGCCACGGTGGGGCTCATCACGGGGCTCAGGGCGGGGCTGAGCTGGCTGGCGTCGCTGGTCTTGTAGAGCGCCTCTTGGCCCGCCTGCAGCGTGGCCTCCAGCTTCTCCCTCAGCAGCAGGTAGTGCCGGGTCTTCTCCACCTGGGGGCACGCAAACGCACACAGAGATACACACACACACACCCGCAAATGCACATACACACACACACGCAAGCGCGCACACACACACACGGAAGAACGTGAGCGAATCAGAGAGACAAATATTGTTACCGTCGCTGTTATTATTGAACCTATTTACAGCTAACCTACAAATGCTGTCCGACTTAAGTGAGTTTGCCGCCCTCTAAAGGACGGCGTAGGTATGATGAGCAGCATAGCGTGTGTCATTATAGGCTTGATGCCCCGAACACAAGAGAAATAAACATCAATAGTTGGGATCTGTCCACTGCTTCAAAACACATGCCAGCACTCCAACGGACACATCCTACCCACACTCCAACACACACACACACACACACACACACACACTCCCATACCCACACTCCAACACACACACACTCCAACACACACACTCCCATACCCACACTCCAACACACGCACACACACACACACACACACTCCAACACACACACTCCCATACCAACACTCCAACACACACACACACACACACACACTCCCATACCAACACTCCAACACACACACACACACACACACACTCCCATACCAACACACACACACACACACACACACTCCCATACCAACACTCCAACACACACACACACACTCCAACACACACACTCCCATACCCACACTCCAACACACACACACACACACACACTCCCATACCAACACTCCAACACACACACACACACACACACTCCCATACCAACACTCCAACACACGCACACACACACACACACACACACTCCAGCACAAACACTCCAACAAACACTCCCAACACACACACACTTCCACACAAACACTCCGACACACACACACACTCCAACACATCAGACTCAAACCCACACACACACACACACATACACACACACACACTCCAACACTCCAAATACTCCAACACACACACACGGTCCGATGGCATCACGGCCCACGCACCTCCTGCAGGAGGCTGAGCTTCTCCAGCTCCCACTGGTGGTCCAGGATGAGGCTGTCGCTGCGCGGCCGCCACCCGGCCAGGTTCTCCTCGCCGCGGACGTACGCCACCGACGTGTCCAGCACGCGCCGACGCCGCCGCTGCATGCCTGTGGGCGGGCGGGACGGAGCGAGGGGGGGGGGGGGGGGGGGGGGGGGGGGAAAAAGGTAGGTTAGCTAACTCTGTCTGGAGGAGGACGAGGGGATAGAGGCGCAGGTTAGGGGGGGGGTGGGACGTAGTGATATTATGGGATGCAGCGCTTTTTTCTGTACGTGTTGTTTCACGATTTTGTCATTGTGAAGCTGCTGGTAGATCAACATTGTTGTGCTGTGATTGTATGATAAATGTTTCTAGACACGTGTATTAGTCGTGCATTAAGATTCGTATCACAAATGAGCACATAGAGATCAAACGGCCCATATAGTGTTGATATATTGAACATTTCGGCTGGGCGTCAAACACACTTGTAATGAAATCTAAGGTCACATAATTCAATGTAACGTAATGTAAATAAAATCATTTAATGTAAAATGTAAAGCAATGAAATGTAATCAAATTGATTGTAAGATGATATAATTTAACATAAGGTAAGGCAACGACCAGTAAAGTGACAACATGTTACTTCATCAGACGTTACGTCATGAAACATACTCCAATTTTATGCAACGTAACATGACAGCATCTGACCTGGACTTCCATTATCTGCCACGTGGCAGAGGGTCACCTCGTAGACCCCTGTGACCCGGTTGCTAAGGGAACAAGAGATAAAGGGACGAAAGGTTTGTACGACAGAATGAATCAACACTGTCGGGTTAGGGAGCTGAGCGGGAGGGGGTCCCCCACCTCTCTGAAGGCCGGAGGCATCCAGTGCTGAACAGGTTCCTGATGGAGCGCGAGGCGGGCAGCTTGGCGTCGCGGGAGTAGAACACCATGCAGAAGTCCTTGGTGATCACGGTCGGCTGCGTGCAGTTCTCCATCTGGGGGAACAAAAAACACAACAGGTGGGGTTATGTCGTGACACGGTTCATATGTTATTACACGCTATAGTCTGAGAGAGAGAGAGAGAGAGAGAGAGAGAGAGAGAGAGAGAGAGAGAGAGAGAGAGAGAGAGAGAGAGAGAGAGAGAGAGAGAGAGAGAGAGAGAGAGAGAGAGAGAGAGAGTGAGAGAGAGAGAGAGAGAGACAGAGAGAGAGAGAGAGAGAGAGAGAGAGAGAGAGAGAGAGAGAGAGAGAGAGAGAGAGAGAGAGAGAGAGAGAGAGCAAGAGCAAGAGAGAGAGAGAGAGAGAGAGAGAGCAAGAATGGTCTCAGGCCAACACTCAAACAGAGACGGCATGGACTACAGAAACACCCTGCTGTTGTCGGGCTCCCACCTCCAGGTAAGCTGAGAGTGTGATGTAGATCTTCTCTCCGTATGGGGTGACTCGGTTCAGAAGCAGAGAGTTGTGCATGGAGCTGTCCCAGGCCGCCTCAAACCGGTAGAAGGTCCTGCTCAGAGCGGGTCAGGGGTGGTGGGTGAGGGGTGGAGAGAGGAAGAAGGACGAGAGAAACAGTGAGCTCACCGTCATGCACGTGAGAGCCACGGTTTCTACAGGGGAAAATAACGGTTTGAGATATTTTTGTTTTGCAAAAAGCTGATGAAACGACAAAACGGAGAAAGAAAAGCGATCAGCGTACTACCTATGGTCAACTCCCAAGGAGACACTGGCGTGAGCGTACGGGACAAGCACAGGAGGTTAGTGGTTAGGTGTGTCTAGGGAAATACAGGCTGAACAGCAAACCATCAGAGGCAACCAAAAGGTGGGTGGCACTTTAGGAGACCTGCAGCTTTGAAGCGTTAACGAGGCAGTCGTCAACAGGGAATTCCTCAGTTATCAAGCGCTGTTCGTACATGAAGATTCATTAGTAAACTGTTGAACTGTTCATCAGTTGTCAATTATCAAAATGATTATTAAATAATGGTGTATACATGTATGCCATATAATTCTTTGGTTTTGGTTTTCATCCAAGGGATAGTTTATATCTGATTATGAATTGTTTACTAATCATTTAGGAACAATGCTTTATAAATGCTGAATTCATTCATATTTACTTCTACTTAATTAATGCTTCAGTTGCAGCTGTCCTAAAGTGCTACGAAAAAGTGAAAACATAAGCCTGTTCACAGTCAAAGCGTGTAGCATAGAATATTATTAAGCAACATAAATTAGGTTTGGGTGCATGAGAGACGACAAAGCACAAACGATAAATAAGAAAGATAAGATAAGGAATATAAATACGTAGTCTACAATACATAAAGCAGGAGTATGAAATGATCTGCTTGTATACTTGTCGTCGTGCTTGGGCCAGTAGTATCCAGAGGACAGGATGTTGAGGGAGAGGATGTTGGGGTCTATGATAGTCTCATCTGCTTCTGGGGTGTTTCTGATGCGACCTGAGGGACAAATACATGGAGGAGAGGTCAACAAGGAAAGGTTGGAAAGTCAAACTAAATTCACATGATGGCCAAACCATTCCACTGAGAATATTGAACCAACCTCAGAGCAAACAAAGGGGGAATATCCCCCGATTATATTTGACACATTACACATAATTCTGTATGCATTAACATTTTATTAACCTTTACGATAACCTTTAAAGACACCCTATTATACTACTTTTCTGGTCTTAATTTCTTATTAATGACTCCTATAGCGCAACCTGACACGAATCACAGCACAAAAAAACAATGTCGATTTTCGGGAAACTCTTCCTCTCATCTGGGCGCTTTCATCCTTCTCTGTCAACGCTCGGTGTCGTCCTTCTCCGCCCCCTCGCCCCCCTCCTGCCAACCCAACTCCGTTGTGATTGGTTACCTTCCTTGAAGCGCGCGCGCGGGCAGATTTGACCAGGCATATGGGGGCACGGCAGGAGTGCCTCTACGTAGATGATTTCCCGGAAATGTGAACAAGTGAATCGCAAACGTTGTTCCGAGTGTTTAGCGCTCTGCACAGCCACCCCAGACTGTCAGCAGGGAATACGTCGAAATGCATGTACGTCATTATTTGACACTTTAGTATGCTTAAACATGACTACCAATCATTATAACAACGTTTATAGGTCATAAAAGTCGAAAAAGCATAATAGGTCCCCTTTAAGATAACCTGATTTACCAATGGGGAGAAGAGGAATACATTTTCTTGGCTATTTTTAGATCTATGTTTCTATGTATATATTGCACTGGCAACTAAATAGCCGTGAAGTATTTGATTACTCACCGACAACAAGCTCCTTCACTTCCTTCCACTCAATATCGTTTCCTGTTTCGTGCGCTATGGTAACGGTAATCCTCCTTTGAATTCCCTGCAGAAACACAGAGAGAGGGAGACAGACAGAGAGACAGAGATAGCGAGAGACAGAGAGAGAAAGAGAGAGACAGAGAGAGAGAGAGACAGAGAGAGAGAGACAGTTAGAGAGACAGTTAGAGAGACAGTTAGAGAGAGAGAGAGAGAGAGAGAGAGAGAGAGAGAGAGAGAGAGAGAGAGAGAGAGAGACGGAGAGACAGAGAGACAGACAGAGACACAGAGAGGATGCTGTGATACTGGCACTGTAGAATGTGAAGATTTTAACTTTCCCAAGATCGATAAACAATAAGACGAGATTGGTTTGGCGTGGTGACAGGCCAAACAGGAAGTGGGCTTGAACAGGAAGTTACCTGGTGCAAGAGGAAGGTCCCGTGGCAGGGCATGCCACCACGATGGTCCACCACAGAGGGGATGTAGCTGATGGAGAGAGCACAAAACCACAGGCTTAATACCGCCTCTTGGCCACGTCCATGTGGGCCTATTCTCACTAGTCACAGCACAACGAGGACTCACTCTCCGTTGGCCTCCAGCTCACAGATCTCGAAGAAGGCCATGAGGTCGTACTTGGAGTGGCAGGGCCCGGCGGTGGAACGTTTCAGAGTGCTGAGCTTGGTGGCCGGCACTGAGGGAGGGACATGTGACGTGTGAGGGATCGCGTTCGTTCAGGAACACATGCAGCACATTGACATGGAAAGAGTCGACATGCATTCATGCAAAGGCAATTGAGTTTGGCTCATGAATTCAACTCCTGAATCATGTATAATTATTTCACAACTTCTTCGGAGCATTGTAAAATTGCGTGCGAGGAATTCGACTTGAAAGGTTTAAAGTGCAAAACACAAAACACACACTAATCTGTCAAACAATACTATTTACAGATGTTTCTGTGATTGAGATGAATGCTGCTTTATCAATCCAATGTAAGCACTATATTGAATTCAAATATTAGCATTAAGGCCAGTTTGTGCTATCATCTATGATAGTGAGAGCATCATGGATCTCCTCACCTGGTTTGGACAAGGGCATCACCCTGGGGAACTGTCTCCTGGATGGTCTCAGGGGACTGGAGGAGGAGTGGAAGAACCAACAACCAAGGAAACAAGTAGGGTCATTATTCCTGGTCCGTCACAACCCGTAACAAGGCATCACGCCAATCAGGGGGGGACACAGCGTCTTTCTCAGCCGTCTCACCTGATCATGTCTTTGCAGAGGGGGGGGAACGGTTGTTTCTGATAGTGTCCGAAGACCTCAAACACGATGGGCTGCGTCTTGATGTACTCCAGGAACCACTTGGTCACCTCCACTGTGATCTGGCACACACCCCAGACGATGCAATGTGTTAGTTTAAACAAGTGAAATCACATTTAACTTTTTGTTGTCTTTGGCGACACCTGTGGCGATAAGCAGTATCTTTCCCCATTGACATTGCAGTTGGTTTACTGCCAATGTCGCAACCCCGACTGATATATCGGCAGGCCGATATTATCGGCCGATATTAGGCATTTTTCAAACTATTCGGTATCGGCATTTATAATGGCCGATAAATTAATTGAAAAATAAAAAAGTTTGTCCACCAGAGGGCGCTCTAACGCCCCAAACCCGCTGATTCAGCCAGAGGTGGCAGAGTGAATGAGATCATCGGTGTTGTTCATGTGTGCAAGTGTGTTCATGGTAAGTTGGCAACTGTCACGAGACATACATTGCTTGAATAACAATTAAAAGAACATCCCCATCAATTCTCTAAAGTCGATAAGCATGACTTAATTCATGACTACCATGTCCAGTTTTGCTGTTGTTACGTGTTAGCTGAGAGTGAAAAGGATTTAAAGGATAACGACAAATAACCAATGTTAGGGAAATCTGTTTGTTTTGTTGCACGTTTCTGGATTTCTTTTTAATAAATATATATCGGCATATCGGATTTTTAAATCACAAAATATTCGTATTTGTATCGGCCTTAAAAATCCTATATCGGTCGGGCTCTAGCAACAACACCCGGTTTCTAAAATCTTCGAGGTACCCAGTTTAAATGTAAAATGCACTATAAAATATATATACATGAGCGGGGTCAGGCCTTACATTCTGAGTGTGGTGGAAGCCCAGTGGTGGACCCAGTGTGTAACCGTTACAGGGCCTACATTCTGAGGGTGGACCCAGTGTGTAACCGTTACAGGGCTTACATTCTGAACATGGACCCAGAGTGCAACCGTTACAGGGCTTACATTCTGAACGTGGACCCAGTGTGTAACCGTTACGGGGCTTACATTCTGAACGTGGTAGAACCCTAGCGGGGGTCCCCTCCCAGTGTTCTTCAGCGGCTCTGTGGAGAACGCCTCGTCATGGCGGTGGATGAAGCTGAACGCAAAACAAAAACGTTACAAATATTACTTAGTGAGTAGAAATTATTATTATTCATATATTGTATACTTTTTCTTTCTTTCTGAAACACTGAAGTGTCTCATAAAATATGCAATATAAGAATAAGCATCATCACGTTAAAGATGAAAAAATGATATATATATATATATATACAGTCTAACTGCCTTCTTAAAGGTTGCTTGGTAGCCTCGACAAAAACAACAACAAAAAAAAAAATTTTAGCGGACAAGGATAACACTGTCCACAAGCCAAGAGTTCATCTGAAGACAAACTATGTGGAACGTCAGAGGCCCGCGGTTCTTTCCCTGCTGTTGAGGTTTATCACCCCCGGCAACGACCTTCAACAACGGTTTGCTTCATGGAAATGTTTCCTTTGTTTTTAAATGGTTTACCATATTGCAATATTCAACTAAACATCATAGTACTATAATATAGCGCCTATCTTAGTAATAATAAAAATGAATCAACCAAAAAATCATAGTACAATAATATCTAAACTACTCCTCATTGTACTAAAATAGATCAACATCTCATAGTACTATAATATATAAACTACACATCCTAGTACTAAAACAGATAAACATCAAAGTACTTTAATATACAAACTGCTCATCCTAGTACTAAAATAGATAAAAATCTAAGTACTTTAATATATAAACTGCTCATCCTAGTACTAAAATAGACTAACATCAAAGTACTTTAATATATAAACTACTCACCCTAGTACTAAAATAGACAAACATCAAAGTACTTTAATATATAAACGACTCACCCTAGTACTAAAATAGATAAAAATCTAAGTACTTTAATATATAAACTACTCACCCTAGTGCTAAAATAGATAAACTAAACATCATAGTGCTATAACATATCAACTATTCACCAAAGTACTATAACAGATAAACTAAACATTATAGAACTGTCTCATCTAGTATACTTAGGCCCAATCCCATTTCTCCCCCTTACCCCTCCCCCTTACCCCTTCCCCTTACCCCTCCCCCTTACCCCTCCCCCTTACCCCTTCCCCTTACCCCTTCCCCTTACCCTTCCCCTTCCCCTTCCCCTTCCCCTTCCCCTTACCCTTCCCCTTACCCCTTCCCCTTCCCCTTCCCCTTCCCCCTTCCCCTTCCCCTTACCCCTTCCCCTTCCCCTTACCCCTTCCCCTCACCCCTTCCCCTTCCCCTTACCCCTTCCCCTCACCCCTTCCCCTTCCCCTTACCCCTTCCCCTTACCCCTTACCCCTTCCCCTTCCCCTTACCCCTTCAAACAAGGGGGAGGTGTAAGGGGAAGGGGTTAGGGGTAGGAATGGGATCGGGCCTAGTTCCACACCGTGGGGGCCTCGGCGCTGCTGACTCACTTGAACTGGCAGAAGATGTCGGCGTACTCTGCAGAGATGCTGGAGGCCTGGAGGACTGTCACCCTGAAGGTGAAGGTGCTCCCCACCTTCAGGTGGCTCAGGGCCTTCTCCTGGGACAGCTCCAGGGCGTCCAGGCCCGGACCCAGCCCCAGCCCCAGCCCCTTCAGGGGGCTGAGGGGGGGCTCTGGGGTAGCTACTTGTAGACACACATCAACGGGTTCACGTATTGGTACACAGATATGCATGTGAAGATAGATAAATCAAGAGTTGTAGCAATGTACAAAGGATAAAGATGTCGCATCAGATAAAGTTGTATATATATATATATCTATATAGCTGTAGTTATATATAGATATGGATGTAGGCATTTATATAAATATAGATAGAAAGACATGAATAAAGATATTCATATATAATTAGGTATAAAGATATAAAGAGAGATATACATATATAAATATAGGCAAACAAATACCTATAGATGTAGGTTTAGAGATACAGATCCATTTGTAAATATAAACACATGTTGAATACAGATATAGAGGACTGAATAGACAGTATTGAGCAGTGCTGACCTGAGCATGTGTTGTTGTTGACCTCGTCGGCAGAGATGCCCACCTCGGAGGACTGTCCCTGGCCCTCTACGATGCGCAGCTCCTCCTGGGAGCTGTGGGAGTAGGGCAGACCCCCCGGGCACGTCTCCGTCTGGAACTGAACACAACACACCCAACTCGGTCACTATCCACTACTGGATAGGTTGGATTCTAAACGGAGACGGAGATATCGTTACGAGCGTGATTAGACGGTTGAATCGCCATTCAAAGTAAGGGGAGGAATGTTTTGATATGTGTCTAAAATTAAATCAATAGTAGAGGTGGACTAGTGTCTGTCAATCGTAGGCTAATTGTATTCCCTCTCTTTTGTTGACGATGTGCCAAGAACAATCAAATTGTAGTGATACATACAAAAGGAATTCTAGCAAACGACACATTAGCAGTCGCTTCAATCCAAAGCGACTACATTTGCCAGAAGAAACATAGCAGAATTTTAAAACATGTCAAGTTCGTGGGCTAAGCAGGCACTCGTTGTGAATCCACCTTCTCAAACTGCTGGTCCTCGAAGGATATCTTGGCAGTGCCGGACTGCCTCACGCCCGAGCCGTAGTCTGGGGCCTCTTCGTCGGCTGAGAGGGGGTCATGAGTGAACAGAGGTCAGACATAAGACACACTTACACCGCATTCGAGTTGAACCAAGGTCTGAACGAGGAACTTATCCCGAGGAGGTTACCTGAGATGGCTTGGACGGCCACCCTGAGGAACCCCTTCACCTCTCCCTTCTCGCTCACGATGGCCACGCGATGCACCAGCGGCACCGGGTACAGCAGGTTACTGAGGTACACAAAGGCCCTGGGGACACGCGGGGTCAGAGGTCATTGACCAGGGGTTAGGGCTAGGGTCATTCACTGTAAACGCTCTGAGAACATCGAAATTAAAACATCTAAAAAGGGGAAGGGAACCGCTATAGACGAGGTTTCTGTGGGCAGGGTGGTGTAGTGGCTGGGGTGTTTGGAACTCCATGCTGGGGTACAACGGTTTGAGTCTGTCTTAGAGCGGGATGCCTGTACCAGCGCCATTATGACGTGTATCTGATGTGCACAGTAAGCTTTGGATAAGGGCTAGTATATAGTAAAAATAGTTAGAAAAAGAAAAAACACTGGTGAGGACGTGTGCACAATATATAGTCGAAGGAAGAGAAGATCTAGTCATATGCTGGACTAGTTGAGACTAACTACTGGGAGTGGTTAATTGTAAAGGTTTCGTTCTTCCACAGGTCAGTCCACAGAGTCCCAAGAGCAGCGACTAACCTGCCCACCAGACGGAACCAGGGGAAGCGGTCGTAGAAGGGGTCTCCCCCGGTCAGGGCGGGGTCGCACTCCTCCACGCCACTGTTGGGCACGTCCGCAGCGCGGTCATACATCTCCCTCATCAGGTCAAGCCTCTGCCTGCAGGGGTCGAGTACACACACACACACACACATCCACACACACACACACATACACACACAAACACACAATTAAATTAATGCTTCTCCTCTTTCCTTCAGATCCTCTCTTGCTCTCTCTCTCGTCCTCTCCGGCCCACGCACGCACACACACACACACACACACACACACACACACACACACACCGAACACACACACACACACACACACACACACACACACACACACACACACACACACACACACACACACACACACACACACACACACACACACGCACACACACCCCTAGCCCTTACGTTACCTGAGTTTCTCCAGAGTCCAGTAGTGTGTGGCTCCATTCTTCTGGTCTTGGACCTCGACTGCGACGATGGTCTTGGGGAAGGGCCTCCTCTCCCTCTCCTTTGCCGCGCTGGCGGGCAGCAGGTCAGGGGGCAGCGGGGAGTACAGGGTGTCTGTCAGCAGCACAAACTGGAACTGGACCTGGCAGAAGGAAGATGTCAGAGACAAGACTGGCAGTTAGCATCAGAAGGGCTGGACGTTCTCTGACTGGACGTTAGCATTAGCATTAGAAAGGGCTGTATGTACTCTGACTGGGCTTTAGCATTAGTATCAGAAAGGGCTGTATGTACTCTGACTGGGCATTAGCATTAGCATCGAGGTACTGTATGTACATTAGCCTAAGCATCAGAGATGGTGAATGTTAGCCTGGCTATTGCCAGACCAAGCTCAATCGTAGATTGCACGTTGGTCTGGGGAAGCTGCCATTATTTTCTTCAGCACAAGAGGCGTGATCAACGGGCCAAAGTTCAAATGACTCTGTACACAATTGGCTGCTTGCCGTCGCTTCCCTGTCATCCCTACCGCAAAAACGTGTCGGAAGCAGAAAGAAATGTATTGCTCTTCTCCAGACCCTTCTGCAGGGCGAACTCAAATCGCCGGCAGAATGGGCAGGGCTACCCAGTCTAGGTGGATGTACTCTGATGGCACATTTCCACCGGAGGGTTCGATTCGGTTCGGTTCGCCTCAATCCGGTAGGGAGGGGGCGGTATAGCCAAGCTCAGTTCCGAGGTCGCCTTTCCACCGCTGACAGTACCCCTATGGTAGGCCGGATGTCGATCGCCGCGGCAGCTTCGTAAACATCGTGACATCATAGCAGCGCGACACAGTGAAGCCTGCTCAATAAAAACAATAGGCCTAAATAAAATAAAAACAATAAAAACTGCCCCATCAAGCTCCCTCTGCACGTCTTCCTAACCCAAGAATGCAGAGGAACGTCTCCACCTCCTTGCTCGCCCAAGTTAAAGTTTTGCGCGACATGTCCATTGTCCAGAATATTACCTTGAGGGTATGCCTACTGTTGGTTTGTTTTTATCCCCATGTCGCCCGGAAGTGACTATTCTGTCAACCAATCAACGGAGGGCGCGTGTAGCTTGAACTTGCCGGCACACTTTCATGCGTGACGTCTCAGTACCCGAACGGAGGAGTACTGGACACGAGTGCGAAACGAGTACGGCTCAATACGGCTCAGTCCGGGTCACGCCCACTTTTGGCGGTGGAAACGCGAACCGTGCCGCACCTTTGCGAACCAAACCGAACCCTCCGGTGGAAATGCGCCATAACTGTACATTAGCATTAGCATTAGAGGTACTATACGTAGGCTATTCCGGATATTAGCTATTAAAAACGTTTGCTTACTTTAATGGACAATGATTGCTGTACACATTTATCTTACACAATTGTTGATACAATTCACAACTTTCAAAATAGGAAATATATTAGGAAACAAAAAGGTGAACATGTCCCTTTTAGTAGAAAGGACACAGTATGGCGGACACCACCTCAATTGCCTTAGAAAACACAGAAGGCTACGTTTACCTTCTTCTTGAGCTCCACGCTGATTGCATTGGCCTCCTTGAGGAAGATGGCGTTTCCCCAGAGCAGGTCGCGGAGCGAGGTGAACTGGTAGAAGCGCCACTTCCGGAAGGCCCACAAAGCGAGCTCAGTCTCGCGCGGAGTCCACGGCACTACAAAGGGAAAACAGTTCACAGCGCCAGAAAAGTTTATCAAATTAACTAAAATAAAAAAAGAAAGAAAGAAAGAAAATGTAAGAAAAAAAAAAGAACAAAAAGAAAAAAACAAAATAAATCATCAAAAGTAAAAAAAAATACAAAATAAATTATAATAAATAATAAATAATAAAATGTAGATGAATAATCAATGATACAGAAAATTGCGATATTTCATTGCAGGAGACTTCTGATGATGGTTCTATCAGAAGCACTACTCATATACTGATCTGATCTCTAAACTCTTCTGACTTCTGACCCCTCATATATTTTGTTCATATGCCTTACATTTCAATACATTCATATTCATATTCAGGCCAATTTCACAGACCCTTTTATCCTAAGCGACTTACACTAAGCAAATTTTTCTGAAGAAAATAACATAATCAATATTATAACCAAGGTGACTAAGAAGGTTGAGTTGATGATGAACTTCGTACCTTCCTCCTCTGGCTCCTCTTCCTCCTCGGGGGTCTCCAGACAGCGGGAGTCGACTTGTTTCTGAAGAGCCTCCAGTTTGCTCTCATAGTCCTGGGAATAAAAAAAAACATTACGACCAACCCCCCAAAAATGTAGTCAAATGATTCCGATGACCCACAAACCAACTTCACACAGTAGTAAGGTAGTGAGTTGCCCAAGTGGACTTACGGCAAATACAGAAAGCGGTCAATGGTTAGACAAATTGTACAGGCTCACACAAAGAAATAGTTTGTGGAAAAAATGTGACTCTTACCAGTCGCTGTTGCTCAAGCAGATTGCTGGCCTCTTCCCTCTCCTTGCGGTACTGGTCCTCAAGCTCCTGCAGTCTGGAGGGGTTAACAACACTTTATTCTACCCCTTCATTCACACACTCCACTGGGAATAGGACTTGTACATCAGAATGCATCATGGGGTTTTTGGTTTTGGTGATGCTCCGCCATTTTGTGATGACTCATGAGAGTTGTAGTAACATAAAATCCTACATAAAAGGCAATCCAATTTCCTTTTTTTTTTCAAAACACCATTTCTGCCATCAACATTCCTATATGCTGCCAAATGATGGCAGTCGTTGCGACGTCACGATGACCTTTAATTATGCTGTAATCCATTTGGATGGTACGCTGGAACGTGCAAGTCTCCCAGTTTTCTTGCGGCATTTGCGGAGGCACGTCCCCTTTTGGTCGTAGTATATTTCCCGTTTCTCATTGGCTAGTCATTGTTATTGTTAGCTACATTAGCCTCTTTATCAAACCCGCTCGAAAACAAACAACACAACTTTACATTGTATTGCACGCACAGCAAGACCGTGCAATGCATAAATTGGTGACCAGCATAAAGTAGCAATGTAATCAAGTGTGTAGAACCATTTAAAATCCACATTAAAATGACCAACGTGATACAAATACAAAGGAAATTACGGGCGCAGCCATTTTTGTTGACGAGTAGTACATTCAGCCTCACTGAACTCGGTCTACTTTCAAAGAGACGAGATATTACGACCAAAAGGGGGCGTGCCTCAGTGAAATGCCGCAAGGAAGCTGGGAGATTTGCGACTTACAACTTGCACGTACCGGCGTACCGTCTAAATGGATTACAGCATTACAATAGACCCTTTCAATAAGAGCCTCTTTGTTGGACAAACACAAGTGTCGCTAATAATAATAATAAGCTAATAATTATGGGTCTTATTACTAGAGACACCTGTCCACGCGGCTGTGCAAGAGAGCTATTTAATTCATGCTGTAAAGGATCACTTTACAGTACTACAGTACCCAACTTACATTAATACTTCTACAATTGTCTTTACTTAATAATTATAAAAATTACAATCATAAACAAAATAATTATAATGAACATAATAATCATAAGTAATGGTTTACGTAAGCAGAGATCTTATCGTAATCAAAATAAACATGGTCATCATTTTTGGGGGTTATTTTCAAGATGGCCGACCACTTGCCTCTGCTCCATCTCCTGCTTCATGTCGATCCCCTGTTTGTCCAGCAGCTCCCTCTGAGCGAACGCCCAGTCCACGGGCTCCACGGGGGTCTCCGCGCACGGGGTCCTCTCCCGCTCCATGCGGGCCTGCTCTGGGTCGTTGAAGCGAAACACGTGGCTCTTGCCCATGATGATGCGGTTCCCTGGAGGAGTCCACGTCAAACGTGTCAATGTTCAAAAAGAGTAACCCTAACCCTAACTCGAAGTCTAACCCTAACTCTAACCCTAAACCTAGCTCTAATCCTAACCCGAACCCTTATCCTAACCCTAACTCTAATCATTCAGAGATGTCTGGAGGGTTATGCCGAGGTTAAATGTGGAATAAAAATAATAATAAGGCTGGTCATATGTTTATAACCCTGATTAAAGTAAATTAGTCATACCATGAAAATAAATTGTAAATATTTACAGAGTTTACTCACAGAATACTCAAACAGCATAGCTAAATTGAGTTGGCAAAACAATTAATAGACCATTTTCACAGAGCTATCTTCACAATTTTTGTCTACTACCCTCCCAATACTACTAAGATCTATTAACTAACTTTCTGCACTTTTCCTATCAACTTAGCTGCATCTCATCAATTGCAACTTGGATAACTAAATCAGTACACATTATAAATGACTGGTTAATTAATCACGATTGAAGCAAAAACCATTTACCATTAAGCATTTCTATTTGATTCATAAGAAATAAAAATCCTAAATTATCTATTATTTGGGTATATACAGTTTTCTGCTTACCAGACTTCAACACAATGGGGGTGGTCACTCTCTTGCCGTTGACATAGGTCTCTGCGCCTTCACACGGGTCCAGAATGACATTTCCTGTTGCAAAAAGATATAAAAAAACAACAATTAGATGACCAATGAACACACTGTTATTACATAATGTAACTGGAAAGGAGCCACAAATCCGATTCACTCATGGTGGTGAACCTCGGAATTTTTGATATTGATATTGATTGATATTTTTTCTATTTTGCTTTCATGTAACGGATAGGGAGAGCAGAGGTGGTGACCTTCTCCCTGGGGCCCTGTGCTGCTGCTGAACGTGCAGTGTTCATCCTGGATGAAATGGCCGCTGAGGACAATGTCTTGACGGGTCTTGGCGTCGTCCCGGCCAACCCTGGGCAAAGAAATAATTGTCGATATAATCAGTTGACATCATGGTACAATAATATCAAATATTGAAAAGGAAAGTGTTGTGTAAGAAATTAAGGCAATCCTTTCTTTGTTAGGAAAAAATTGTACAGAGAAAATGATGTAATAAATAATTGTATATATGACCAGTTAAAATAGTGGTACAATAATGTCAAATATTGAAAATAAGAGGCTATCCTTACTTGGTGACGCCGTCTTTGATGTAATACAGGAGACACTCAGACATCAGTGGGTCTTCGTTGAGGTTCACCAAATGAGGAGTCTAAAGCCAACCAAGTGAGCGGGCAAATTAGCAGCCGTTTCGTCTGTTTATTAAAAGTATATAAAACAGTATGGGGTTTATTCCAATGTGATGAATACGCACGTTTTCCTGAATATCTCACCTTTTTCGGGGAGAAGACGCCAACGGTGCCCCCATCTTCCCTCATGGCCACGCCCATCTCAGCAAGCAGCGCCTCTCTAGACGATCACAGAGAAACATTCACGTTCACTTATTGTTTCCTTTTCACCTTTCAATGATAAAGCAACAGAATAATGCTATATACAGCGTTGCTATATGTGTATGGGCAAGGATGCTGCAATCAATTATTCTCTATTTAGTAAAAACTGTTGATTAAAATATAAAAATACATTAGCAGACGATAGCAGACTTAATTTAAGCTTAAGATTCCCTCAAACAGAAAATCCTTATATTCAAATAATATTGTAATAATAAGAATATGAATGTGAATAATCCTGTGTAATTATACTATTATTACTATTCATATGAATATGATTATATATGATTACATACGATATTGTGCAATAATAATAACATTAATATGAAAATTAAGATGAACAATTCTTTGTGGTAATACTGTTCCATGTGCATGTCTGAGTTTGAGCTCCATGTTTCCAGACCTCTCCATGCGGATGGACTCAGTGCGTCGCAGCTTTTCCTCCCACGTCACGTTCAGCTCTGCAATGATTTTCTCTGTTTCCTGTGAAGTCGAGGTTGAGAAGTGACTCACTGTAGCACAGTCTCACCCTCCTCCTAGTTACCATCGGATCACACACACACACACACAAGCACGCACGCACACACGCACGTACAAACACCCATGCATGCACCCACGGACACACACACATGCATGCACACACACATATACACACACACACACAAACTCACAAACTCAACGCACACAACATACACACTCAACACACACAACACACACATTTTCCGATCCGGCTGGCTAACAATAATCATAACACACAACATTTCTACTGCATCTTTCCTACATAAAATGCAGCTCAAAGTGCTATTTGAAGCTTCAAGATAAGAACAACCTTGACGAAAATAAATCAAAACAAATAAGTAGAAACACGTTTTCTAAAATATAGATAATTACTAAACATGCATCCTCCTTTACAGTCGACTCCTCCTTAACCTTCCCTCCGTGTGTGTGTGTCTGTCAGTCTGTCCGTCCGTCTCGGTGCTCCCAGCACCAGCACCCATTTCCCACTATCCCCGCCCCCCGCCCCCCGCCCCCCGCCCCCAGCCCCCAGCCTGCCTCACCTTGAGCCTCTCGATGGCCTCCTCGCTGGCGGGGCTGAAGATGCGGTCGTGGAGGTTACTGATGGAGGCGGCCCGGCTGGACAGGGCGGAGAGGGAGGGGGAGGGGCTCATCCCAGTCATGGCGTGGGTTACTGTGGAGAGATCACCCCTTTGATGGCCAGCCTGGCGATTATTCACTGTGTTTTTGTAATCGCACAGGTCTGCCAGAGAAAGAGAGAGAGAGAGAGAGAGAGAGAGAGAGAGAGAGAGAGAGAGAGAGAGAGAGAGAGAGAGAGAGAGAGAGAGAGAGAGGAGGGAGGAAGGAAGGAAGGAAGGAAGGAAGGAAGGAAGGAAGGAAGGAAGGGAGGAAGGAAGGAAGGAAGGAAGGAAGGAAGGAAGGAAGGAAGGAAGGAAGGAAGGAAGGAAGGAAGGAAGGAAGGAAGGAAGGGAGGAAGGAAGGAGGGGAGGAGCGGAGGATGCAGGGGAGGAGAGGAATGCCGGGAAAACGAGGGAAGGAAATGAACACGCAAGAGGAACGGATAAAAAAAGGAATGAAAAAGGGGGCAGCGGGGAGACGTACAAAACACGAAGAAAAAAAGCTCAAATAATGGATCGTAAAAGCATAGATGTTGTGCTTACCAGAGCCATTGCAGAGATACAGGATAGAAACTTAACGGGACGGGATGCACAATGCGGTCGAGATACTTGCAGCCCCAATGCGTTTTTTGACACCGAAACGGGCGGTTGGTATGCATTACTTTGCAAGCTCACAAGTCAGAAGCAAAATAAAACAAATGTAGACTATTTAAATGGAGACATGTCCCACTGGTCTAGAGTTATGTAAAATATGTTTGAAAAGAAAGGAAAGCCGATAAAAGAAAAACACCATGCATCTCGTAGCAGGTAGCGTCTTCCAATTTGCTACCAATAAGCTACCACACACATATAACCAGGACTAACAAGGGCTTTTAAACTATTTCAAAATCACTACCACTGTGAGGACAGACCTCTGAACTGGTACTGCCATAATTATCATTTTAAATTAAATCATTGTTACAAAATGTTCTTTATTTTTTTCAACATGAACATGATAATGGATGTTACTATGGAGATAATGGAGGTTTAACAAGAAGAGCAACAATCATTAATTTTATGTTTGTTTGCTGTAAAAATATAAAGAGAAGTTCCTTTCAGCCAGTTAGCATTACACTTCCAATGCAAGTCGTATCTTGTCAGACTTCTAACTAGGTGCTAGGTCACTTAAGTTAGGTCTCTGGTGTGGTTGGGTATGGCTGGGAATTGTAGTTTTTTGCAAAGCTCAGGCTTGGCAGGATTTACAGTATACGAACATTTCAAACCAGTGATGACAGGGTCGGTGGATCGATACGCTGATAGGACAGAGGACAAGATTGAGTGTAAGTTACACCCAGGCACTAGTAAAACTAGTACAACTTGTAAAACTCAACCTCTCTTTTTTCCTGTGTGCATGCACATACAGGCCTATATCCAACTATTCGTATGTGAATGATTAGGAAAATTCCAGCATTCAGTATGCATCAATGTAGATCCAGACGCATTAGTTACTATCAGTATAAGTCATGTGAACATTACAGGGGTCACACGTAAAACAGCCCCTATTTAACTAGCTGGTGCTACCCCGACGAGCCAATCGACGCCGCTGTCAAAAGCTACCCTACAGTGGCAACACAGGGCGTGTCTCCCCAGATGTACTGTATATTTGATTCTGGATACTAGCTCCACCGCAATGCTAAGGGGGCATTGCCGACAGTGGCCCATGCGAGTGCGGAGACCCAGTACAAATTGTGGAATACATTGTAACTAGTTGCCCCAAACACCGGCCCCCGAACGGCGAACAAGGTCTTGTTGACCTCGATCCTAGGACACCGGTCTGGCTCACCTCAACAGAGCTGACAGTCTAAGGACATACGTCAGAAGAGAAGAAAGCCGCCCCAGTAGTTTGTAGCAGCTGCTGAAATCGGTTTCGTAATTGCTCCTAAACAACACACCCCCGGTGAGCGAGCCTCCACCTCACAGCCATAGAGGCGTGAGGCTCCACCTCGCCCCCGTAGAGGCGCGAGGCTCCACCTCGCCCCCACAGAGGCGCGAGGCACCCCGCGGTCCGTACTCACTCTCGATGATGTCCCCCAGGCCCTGGGAGAACAGCAGCTCCTTGAGCCGGGACACCTCCTCCTTCAGCTCCCGCACCAGTCGGTTGTTGGGGTCCTCGTTGATCACGGCGTTGCAGCGGATCTGCTTGGCGCGGTCGGCGTATCTGGGTCAAGGAGAAGAACAACAAACGGCGTCAGGCCTCAGCTCAGCGTCGCGCCTCAGGAGCTCCCTGGAGAACGATCGATGCACTGCCGCGGTAACCATAGCCTTCTGCTAAATCTTAAATACATGGCGCGTTCATTTTTTTACTTTGCCTTTATTTTCTTCTACGTATCTATTTTATTTTATTAAACTTTGCCTTTATTTTCTTCTACGTATCTATTTTATTTTATTTAACTTTGCCTTTATTTTCTTTGACGTATCTGTTTTATTTTATTACTTCAATCTATCTTATTATACTATTTAATTTCATTGCATGACGATGTTGCTAGGCGAAGCACTTTGAGTCTGCCTTGAGTATGAAAAGTGCTACATAAACAATGCTGCCTTGCCTTGCCCTGCCTCAAAGGGCCTGCTAGCTCCTAAGATCGAGAAACAAGGAGGCCGACGAAGTATACGGCGGGAGGGCTTAGCTCAGGAGGTAAACAAGGGTGACTTGTAACTGGAAGGTTGCTAGTTGAACCCTTGCTCCTCCTAGCTGATGGTTGAGTGTCCCTGAGCAAGACTCCTAACTGCTCCTGAAGAGCTGGCTGTCATCTCGCATGGTTGACGTCGGTGTGTGTATGCACCGTTGTAAGTATCTTTGAAAGAAAGAGTCTGCTAAATGTAAATGTACTGTATATTTTAAGGTTTGTAACACAGCTACTAGTACACAACTAGTACAATTGATAGTCCCTCATAAATATATATCAAGTCATTCGCATGTCAAACTATATTATATATATTATCAGAGAAATGTGTTTCTATGAGCACTCAACCCATTAAGGTGAAATCTAACGTTGAAGTCTGTCTCACCTGAGTGTGCTGAGGGTCTCGTCGTAGTTGATGTCTGCCGGGCTGAGGGCCGCCACCATGGCTGTACGGGAGTTCCCCCCTAGCAGGGCCAACACGACCACTCGGTGAGAACAACACACTGATAGGTACTTCCCCTGAACGGCAGTTAGACCTTGGTAATCCTACACTACATCCCTCCTTTACTATGGGGCTGTTGGGAATGATGTGCTCCCATCTCCTGAAGGTTACTCAGTATTATATATTTACTTTATTTCTACGATATATATATATTTTTATTAAACACATACCCAGGTTTTCTCTCAGCAGCCATGTAAGAACCGAGTCTCGGTATGGAATATGATTCTCCACTTTCTTCTTTTTCTTGTTCTGAAAACACAGCAAGGTTGAGTTTCCATATATATGAATTTAATATTTAATTGTGATGATATTTTCCACATTAAATATTAAAAAGTATTGCCAGAATTGTACCTTGTTTGGTGCTGAGTCCTGAAAAGTAAAAATTAAAAAATATAAAAAATATACTTTTTAAGGAATTTTAGGAAATCCACAAGGGCAAGAATGTCCCAGACGATGAAGAAAAACCCCTTACCACTTCGGCTAAGGCGGAGATGACTTTCCCCAGTGTGGTCAGAGATTTGTTGATATTTGCTCCCTCCTGTAAATACAAACACATTCCACATGTTAACGACGAATAAATTCAACTTCAATCCCCTCCGTACCCTTTCAGTAATAATCATAAAACACATGCATCAATAACGTACACCTTACAGGATTACGGATTGAAACTACAACGACCTACATTAATAGTCCTGTTGATTTGACTATTTCGTAGACCGGTTAGAGCACTGGTTTTCAAATGGGGGTACACGTACCCCTAGGCGTAATTTGGAGTACTGCAGGGGGTACTCCGTGTTTAAAATGTTCATTATATTTATGCCTAACCCTAACCCTTTCTCCCAAACATGTTTTGTGCCGGTGAAGAAAATAAATAAACATATATCTTAGAGGGGGTACTGTAGTACAAAGAGTTAGAGAACCTCTGGGTTAAAGGACGGTACAGCGGCTACGTGCTCAGAGCTTCGGCCTCTTTCTCACCTTCAGTCTGGTGCCCTTGGCCCCCGTGGAGTCAGCCCTTTCGCTGCCAGCCAGATCCACCAGGCTAATCTTACTGACCTGCAAACAAGTCGAATACGGTGAAGGAAAGGCAAGGAAAAAGACAAACACACTCGCCGTTTCATACACCACTCGAGGGAGTATGTCGCACGAGGGGGAAAGTGTTAGAAATGGTATGCCGCACTTTGTCGGAATCAACAAACAACAGATGGTGTCCCACCTACTCACTAAAGCTGCTAGGCTACATGGGCTTCTCATCGATGTTCTCTAAAGTACATTCATCTGATTTGAAGCTTAACTTGACGTGTGGGGATGCATTTCGAAACATCCGAAACGTTTCACTGGCTTGTTTTACAGCAGTCATTCCCCTATTATAGATGAATGACAATTTCATTGACACACAGATCCTGCGAGCAGTAAAACTCGTTATTAGCTTATCTTCGAATCATATCTTTCGAAACCAACCTTCTCGGAGGTGTTCTCTGAGTCCATGTCGTGCTTCTTCTGGGTGAAGATGATGTTGAAGACAGCGTGAGAACGGCTGCTGGTCTCGTTCATGTTGGTGGCGGCCACCGTCCTATCAGAAAGCCCCAAAAAAACAACGTTTTGTGTTGGATAAGGTGGGGCCTCTATCCGATATCACTCCATGTTGATTGCATCCGAATAATACAAATAATGTGCCACAATAATATAAAGGTACTAATAATTATTTCGATTTTGAGTGTGTTTTGCGAAACACCAAGCACATTTTACTTAAAAATCCAAAAAACAAAACATCAAGCAATCCAAACTAAGCAGGTCCATAGGCATGGATAAAACGCTAAGTCCATGTGAAGCCTTGAACATATTCGTTCATCAGTCTTGCACGACATCATTACATACGTCATCACACCACCATCGTGGCCGGAGATCTCAAAGATACCTAACTAGTGCTGTCAAGCGATAAAAATATTTAATCGCGATTAATCGCATTAATGTCATAATTAACTCACGTTTACATTTTTTTTCGATGCTAAATATCCCTTGATTTCTTTGTCCCATTATTTTTTTTGCTACAAAAAAAAAAGCCTATAGTGCAAGAACAATGAACATACAAACATACTGCCTTGAACATAGCAGTCAGGCTACTGCTTCTTTGTTTTGAGCCAAAGAAAATAAATAAATAAATAAATGACCCGGTTAAAATTGGTTTGCTTTAACGCCGTTAATAACGCGTTTAACTGACAGCACTATACCTAACACAAGAGGTGCCATAAGAAAAGGAGTTGATCCTGCTGTTACCTGGCCTTGTTGCCGGAGTCCATGAGGTCCTGGATGTCGTTGTAGGAGGTGACAGCCAGCTTGGACAGGTCCTCCACGTAGGGTCCCATCAGAGGGTGCTCGCGGACCCGCAGGTTCCCCTTGTTCTTGGGGTTCAGCAGGTCGCGAACGCGCTCGCAGTAGATCTCCATGTAACTCACCTTCGGTACACCAGGGCACAGGGGAAATGGTTGCTTTTTAGCCTAGTAGTCTTATTCTGTGTTTATTCGCTTCGTTGGTAGTTGATCGATCATCAGCTGCCGATACATGTGCATATTGTGTACATGTGCATGTGCAAAATTAGTGTTGACTTGTTTTGAATCATTTAGCAGACTCTCGAAAGCCCAACACAGATAATTCGGACACATGTCATTAGAAAACAGTTTGGCGTAAGGAATGTCTTTTTCATGCATGTTAAGAAAATAACCAACATTTTCTAGCTAAATTTGAGATTTGGTTCTCTCTATGGAAGATGCTAGGTACAGTTCACAGTATAAGCATCATTCTGAACACTTTGTGCTCAGGATACCAAAGCTTCCTGTCTGGGATCAATAAATGATACTGTTATCATATCTTATCCACTCCTGTCTGAATGATATAGTTTAAAGGCTTCCAGATGATGCATCGAGGAAGCCTCTACTGACACATGAAGATGTTGCTCACCTCCACCGAATAGGACTTGCTGTTGTCATTGTTGGTGTCGCTGAACTTGGTGAACAGGTCCTCACAGAGCTATTTCCAAAAACAAGGAAAGGTTTATGTTATTGTACATTATAATACAAATGGTGGCCCCATTCATAATCATACAGTCCATCTGGAACCAGCACAGGTTTGACGGTGCGCACCAGAGGAATGATTCCAATCTGGTCCTTCTCCTGTCGGCCCATCATGGTGTAGCTCTTCCCCGATCCGGTTTGTCCGTAGGCGAAGATGCAGACGTTGTAGCCTTCGAAGGCGTGGAGCAGCATCTCCTCCCCGATGTCCCTGTACACCTGAACCTGGGACGCAAAGTTGCTGTCCTCTGGCTGAAGACACAGAGGGGACAGACATCAGGACTCATGGCAAAGAGGACAAATGTTTCACCGTCAGTTCGAGGGTGGGGGGGGGGGGTTAAGATAGTGACACTTACCGTGGTGTGTGACCAGTAAGAGTAGTCAAAATTGAAGCTTTTGTTCTCTTTAGGCTGTTTGGGGTTCAGTATGGCTGGAAGTAAAGAGAGTGGGTGATTAGACAGAGTTTACAGGGACATCCAGAAGTTTGAATCACTCTCTTTGCCCTATTTGTTTCTCCCTTGTCTCTCCCCCTCCCTCTCTCCCCCCCCCCCCGTCTCTTCCCCCCCCCCATTTCTCTCTCTCTGTCTCCCTCTTTCTCTCTCTCCCTCCCCCACCTCTCTCTCTCTCTCTCTCTCTCTCTCCCTCTCCCTCCCCCACCTCTCTCTCTCTCTCTCTCTCTCTCTCTCTCTCTCTCTCTCTCTCTCTCTCTCTCTCTCTCTCTCTCTCTCTCTCTCTCTCTCTCTCTCTCACTCTCTCTCTCTCTCTCTCTCTCTCTCTCTCTCTCTCTCTCTCTCTCTCTCTCTCTCTCTCTCTCTCTCTCTCTCTCTCTCTCTCTCTCTCTCTCTCTCTCAATAGGCCTTTGACACTTACTAGAACCAGGACTAAATGGATTCTGAACAGATTCACAAAAGCCCCTTGCGGACAATTCCAACAACAAAAGTGGATTACTAACATCGAGAAGAGGTAGGATTCACATGTGGGGCTGGTACTCAAAGACAGGCTGACACAACAGAACTGTTAATCAGCTGTTTCTTTAACACTCGAGAATGAGGTCATCATCGAAACAGTAACAGGCACAAAGGCCCGGCCGTATCCCCGGCAACACACACACACACACACACACACACACCACACACACACACACACACACACACACACACACACACACACACACACACACACACACACAAACACACACAAACTCACTCACACGGAGAGACACACTCTCACACCGAAATACACACTTTTTTTTCGCTCTCAGTTACATAGACAGACACACACTCCCACTCTCACACATCCAGAAACACACACAATCCACACACACAAACAAGGAAGCCTTTGGTTCCTGTGGCTGGTGTGATGAGAGTCAAGAACTATAGAGATCACTTCACACAAACACACACACACACACACACACACACGCACACACACACACACACACACACACACACACACACACACACACACACACACACACACACACACACACACACACACACACACACACACACCATATGAACAAACACCGTACACACACACCGTTCATACACACACACACACACACTCACACCATACGCACACACACCAAATGTACACACAACGTACACACACACACCGTTCACACACGCTGGCGGGCTACAACCCTTAGCTCTGACAAAGGCCTTTGTTAGTCTGCCTTTGGCTGGCAGGCACCCTGCATACTTCTCTCCAGCCTCCCCACTACCACGATGAACGCCACACAGACAAGGTCTCAAAATAGGACCGAGTGGGAATTGATTCATAATCTGAGTGAGCTTTAACATATTAAAACTCAAAGGTTTAAAGCCACTTTCTTTGAGTACTTTAGCCTTGCATAAGCCCTTGAGTTGCGTGGGAATGTACAGCAGAGTTCTTACTTTAAAAGATGGACTCAGGTGTACTAGTACGAAGAGAACTCTGTGTAGTTGTTTTAGGCTTTTAATCATTTATTGAATCACTTCTATGCATGCTAAGTGGTAGTTGACGATGTAGTTGTTGATTTAATGCCTTGGGAAGAGGCATCATTTTAATTATCCTCTCTGAATCAGTCTTCATTTGTTATATTATGTCTTCTCTCTCCTCACAGTCTTAAGTTTGTTATGCTATGTCCTCACAGTCTTTAGTTTGTAATGTTATGTCCTCTCTGCTCCAGTCTTTAGTTTGTTATGCTATGCCCTCACAGTCTTTAGTTTGTTATGTTATTTCCTCTGCTCCAGTCTTTAGTTTGTTATGCTATGTCCTCACAGTCTTTAGTTTGTTATGTTATTTCCTCTCTGCTCCAGTCTTTAGTTTGTTATGTTATGTCCTCACAGTCTTTAGTTTGTTGTTGTTTCTCCCTCCACTCCATAGGCTTCAGTGTCTTAAGGGTAGGGGATGACAGGCAGCTGATACTCACTGGTGGTGTTCCCCGACATCTGGATGATGCACTTGCTGTCCTTCCCCATTTCTCTGGAGTTGAAGGGTCGGACCCTCACCGCCACCTTGACAGAGGCCGTAGCCATGGTGCCAGTGGGTGGGGGGGGGTAAGGGTTGACGATGCTGCTACTGCAAGAAGACTGTCTGTCGATCTGTAAGAGGCCGGCTCAACCACGCGACACCAAGCACCTATAAGACACATTTAGGAACATAGGACTGAGTGACATCACTTGTGGAGGTGCCGTTCAGTGTTTTCGAAATACGTTGTGTTGCGGGTCTCTGTCCCAACACAAATAAATATGCATTAACAAATATAGTGGGCCTATTTGTTGGCAGTAGGTTTTCTGATTAGTCCATGCAGCTGCGTTCGTCATAAGCATAAGCATAGCTCCATACATATTATAGGCCTATACATCTAATGGCAGCAGATTGTGTTTAGTATTTATCATAGCTAGACTGTAGACACTGCACCAGCGGAAAACCGAATCGACGTGCCACGAGAAGCTGGAACAGCATCATTGAGACTACCATCATTGCAATTCTACAATAAAATGGCTGCGTGTTCTCTTCCCCACCTAAAATCACCTGCCTCTGCTTTCCGCGAGAATGTACGCTTTCATTCCCAAAATAGAGGGGGAAAACGCCTTAACGGACGCATGGCATGCCACCAAATCGCGACGCAACCGCGCCTACAACATGCGATGACAATTTTCTCTCATCGCAGTCGATAGAATGTAAATATTTTCCCCTCCATCTTGCTGGCCTGCCGCACCTCAAAAGCGCTCCTGCAGGCCGCTGCTGTGCTCCAATACCGTCCGTGTAAACATCGCCTCCATCAGCACCAACCCTACTCCACCGCTGCGTCAAAACGCACACCATTTTGTGTTATTATTTAGAATTGTCACCATGGCTTTTTGGGAGGTAGTTACTTTACGAAATTATGCCATGTCAACTGATATACACCAATTCAAGCTCGTAAGATCATCGTAGGCTATACCTTCACTCCATCTTCGACGGTAGCCTCGATTCAACCATTTAGGAAATTGTTAACATTCTAGCGCATGTCTCTACGGTCTGTGTTTAAGCTCAGATGACACAAGGCAAAGGAAAAACACCAACATAGACAACGCACATCATGAGGAGGAGCCTGCCAGCCTGGCCACCTCTGCGCCACTATGCCACCTCGTCAGAAATAGTCATCATCATCTTACCTAAACGCCCAGACTCGACGACCGCGGCTGCTTATAATGTTACAAAAAATATGTGGGCGTCATCCGATGTTTCCTGTTATTTATTTTTCCCTCTGTTCCATCAGCGAACAGCATCCCGTAGCGCATCCATGCGTGTCGAATCCGCCCCTGTAGCGAGCGATTCGAGTGATGCTCGGACCGAGTTTACTGGGGATGGACGAGCTGGAGTCTGGAAGATGGTGCTGCGTCAATCAGAGAGCGGAAAACATCTGGAGGAGGAGGAGGAGGCAGGGCTGGAGCTGGAGACTGAGCAGAGGGTTAACTAGGAGGATGGGTGTACAGGCGGTGTGCTGCGACTGCGGCCCGCCCTTGTATATCTGCGGGGGGAGGCTGGGGGTGGGAAATGGCCGAACAGACTGTGACGGGGATGTTTAGGGAATAGGATGATGACATCAGCATCAGCATCATCGCAGTGGGATGCAGCGAGCCAGAGCAACGCAGCTCGTTCGGTCTGATACAGCGGGGACGACAGTGCAGGGGCACTTTAACAGTGGACAATTAACACATGATGTTATGTCTCCAGGCCTCTTTATTTGGTTCTCTGGAGGCCTTTAATTACACGGTTTTATTAACAATGCAGACGATAAGATGTTTATTGGTCTTCTTATTTGAGTCTTGCTACCCCAGAAACTATTTTTGTGTGTACTATTTGTGTAAATGTTTGACCTGTGTGCTATAGGCCTAGTTGTTATCTTCTCCGTACCCACACTGTGTCATAAGGTAGAATTGTTCAGGTTATCGGACTCAATAATAAGTTGAACGCATACATTTATTATAGGTCTGAAGCTACAATTCTCTATCTCTTTATGTCTCTCTCTCTCGCTCTCTCTCTCGCTCTCTCTCTCTCTCTCACTGTTTAACATTCTGTGTGTGTGTGTCTCTCTCTCTCTCTCTCTCTCTCTCTCTCTCTCTCTCTCTCTCTCTCTCTCTCTCTCTCTCTCTCTCTCCCTGTTTAACAGTCTGTGTGTCTCTCTCTCTCTCTCTCTCTCTCTCTCTCTCTCTCTCTCTCTCTCTCTCCCTGTTTAACAGTCTGTCTCTCTCTCTCTCTCTCTCTCTCTCTCTCTCCCTGTTTAACAGTCTCTCTCTCTCTCTCTCTCTCTCTCTCTCTCTCTCTCTCTCTCTCTCTCTCTCTCTCTCTCTCTCCCTGTTTAACAGTCTGTGTCTCTCTCTCTCTCTCTCTCTCTCTCTCTCTCTCTCTCTCTCTCTCTCTCTCTCTCTCCCTGTTTAACAGTCTCTCTCTCTCTCTCTCACTCCCTCTCTCTCTCTCTCTCTCTCTCTCTCTCTCTCTCTCTCTCTCACTCCCTCTCTCTCTCTCTCTCTCTCTCTCTCTCTCTCTCTCTCTCTCTCTCTCTCTCTCTCTCCCTGTTTAACAGTGTCTCTCTCTCTCTCTCTCTCTCTCTCTCTCTCTCTCTCTATCTCTCTTTATCTCTGGGGGGCTAATGTGCTGGGGCCCTTGCTGTGGAGCAAAGGCCAATGAGGGGGTAAACAACACAACTCATATTTATTTATCGAGGTTAGGGTGATGTGAAGTAATCATTTACCTCATAGGATATTCTCTCTAACCCAACAAGTTGCAGTTAGAGAAATATAAAAAAAAATGCTATTCTAATCTTTTTCTTATATAATTACAATTTTTTACAATTCTTGTTCGATTTTGTGTTCGATTCTTGTCCTTTTTTCCAAGGTGTAATAAAACGCTTTGTAACTTGAGTTTAGGGACATATGGTCTAGAGTGCAAGTGCAACCATGGCCATAATCTTGTTTGAACCAGATGCATGGCATTGGACCTTGAGGTGAACGGGCAGTTAGTCATTACCAATGTAACAGTTTTTTTGCGAGACTTTCTGAGCTTTTGGGAGTATTTGTTGACAAAGAGTGTTCTTGATATTATTATCACTGTAGCTTTCATATTGTAACAAATTAAAAACAAATCTCAAGTAATGATAATATAATGTGATGTTTTTTTCAATTACATTCAATAACCCCATAATGTATAGAAACTGGGACTGTCTGCTCAGCCAATCATGTCTCTTGAAACAGGAACACTCCTCTCTGACTCTGACACTCTGATTAGCTGTTTACAAATCGCTATGTATTGGATCATAAATCTTCTTATCTTACACTTTTGTCTTTTTTCTCAAATTAACATAATATTATGTAATCATTTTAACCACTTCTTTACGGACCTTCCAACTTAACCGAAACAGTAACATTAACTCTCCTTATCCAAAGTCAAACATTGAACATCTCATAGCTGTTAACGTATCATCAATGATTTTGATAGAACACACAAAAACACACACACACACACACAGACAGACAGACACACACACACACACACACACACACACACACACACACACACACACACACACACACACACACACACACCCCTCAAAACCACCCCCATCTATTACGTGAGTGACGCAAATGGCTCTGGGACCAATAGGTCAAAGAACTTTGTTTTAAATCTTCGCCAAATGTCCGAGTCGAGGTCAGTCTGTCCGAAGTACTCTAGCATTCCCAGGAACGAGGATCTCCAGCAATGATGCAGAGGGCAGTGTTCAGCCGGGGCGCGCTGCTGGCGCAAAACACGGCAGCGGCCCTGGAGAGTTCGCTGGCCCCTAGGAGCGCTCCGCTACTCATGCGCCTGGATCGCTCGATGTCTTCCCTGACTATCCCGCCTCCCGCGGCCCTCCTGCGGCCGCTCGAAGTCCCAAACCGTTACCTGTTTGGACCGGGGCCTTCCAACGTCCCGCCACGTGTTCTAGCGGCCGGGGGCAGGCCGATAATCGGTCATTTGCACCCAGAAATGTATGAGGTAAATGCTGGGTATTTGGTTTTCCATTTTTTTCATTAATAGACTTCATTCCATGACGATTAGGCCTATACATCTAATCTCAAAACGCATCGTTTATAATAATGTGATTTAATATTTATTTATTTGCTAATATGTTATAAAGAATAAGGTCTAACCTGTCTGTGGTTTTCCACTTAATCTTACCAGATCATGAACGACATCAAGAAAGGGATTCAATACATCTTCCAGACCGAAAACAACATGACGATATCCATGAGTGGCTCTGGTCATGCTGCCATGGAGTGTGCCGTTTTTAACACAGTGGAACCTGGAGAAAGTGTGCTTGTTGCCGTCAACGGAATCTGGGGAGAACGAGTAGCGGAAATAGCCGAGCGAATGGGTAGGTCTTTTTACGCACGGTTTTACGAGGGGACCCGCTCCGTCCGCAAAGGGGACCATCGATGTTAATTTAGATCTATATGTGACTATATATCAATCAATTATCGATATATAAACTACAGTGAGGCTATTGACATGATCCGCTGGTTGCTACGATAATATTGATTTTTGTTTTCCTTTGTAGGTGCTAATGTACATAAAATGGTAAAAACACCAGGGCAACTTTTCTCCAATACGGAAATTGAACAGGTACTATAGGCCTAAATGCTTCCTAAGGATGTTCGATAGGCTTATTAATGTTATTTATGGTATGATATGGCAAAAAGTCTGTCTATACAGATATGTGTATATAAATATATATATATATGTATATGTGTATATGACATTTAATGTACATTGTACTTAAGATCAAACTATACATCATTTAAAAGACAATATACACATAATGCAGTTGAGCCGGCTAACTTCATGCTAGGGGTCTTTCATGTTTCGTAGGCCATGGCCAAACACAAGCCGGTGCTGTTCTTCCTCACACACGGAGAGTCCTCTGCCGGTCTCTGTCACCCCATGGACGGCATCGGAGACATTTGTCAAAAGTAGGTTCTCCTCCAACAATACAGTGTGAGCTTGCGTGGCTCCCCTAAGGGCAAATCAAATCAAATCATGACTTTTTTCTTTTTCCAAGGCACAACTGTCTCTTCCTGGTTGACACTGTCGCGTCAATGGGGGCAGCACCCATCTTAATGGACAACCAAAGTAAGGGTCACTGTGTGCGTGCGTGTTTTGATACACATGAGGGCAAGTGTGTTTTTGTGTGTTTGTTCCTTCATGTTGGATCATGATTAACTATACCCTCTTTCTAGAAATTGACATACTGTACACTGGCTCTCAGAAAGCTTTAAATGCGCCCCCGGGAACAGCTCCCATTTCCTTCAACGAAAGAGCATGGTAAAGAGACTTTGTGTGTGTTTGTGTGTGTGTGTGTGTGTGTGTGTGTGTGTGTGTGTGTGTGTGTGTGTGTGTGTGTGTGTGTGTGTGTGTGTGTGTGTGTGTGTGTGTGTGTGTGTGTGTGTGTGCGAGTGCGTGTGTGTGTGTGTGTGTCCACGTGCGTGCGTGCGTAAATAAAGAAAATAAATGATGCATGAAATTCAAAAACAGAAATATGGGTCCCAGTAATCAATATCAATAACACACCTTGTTACCCCCTCTCCAGTGACAAGATGTTTAACAGGAAAACCAAGCCTGTATCCTACCTCTTGGATATGACTCATCTTTCCAACTACTGGGGTTGCGATGGCCAGACAGTCCGAGCGTAAGTCCACTACCATCAACTATGCAGTGTGTGACCTCAACTGAAACGCACGTAAACCATAGAGGGTGCTCTGAAATGACCCCATTTTGTTTGCCCTGTGTGTTTGTGTTTGTTGTTTAGAAAAGCGCTGACTAAATATTGTTTATTATTGTTATTATGTAACGTTTTGGTTAAATATATCAGCAGGGTATGGCAGCAACCCAAAGTCCAAACTTTTTCAACCCGCAGGGCACCAAGAATACGTTATATAACAGCCATGAATGATCACTGTTCACCGTTTGTTTTAGATACCACCACACAGGCCCCGTTTCTGGGTTCTTTTCCTTAAGAGAGAGTCTGGCCATTCTTGCTGAGAAGGTACGCATGCTACAACTTCCAAAACTTTAACATATTGAAGAACACACACAAGAACGCATTTCCAAAAAGCTGAATAATAACAGAATGATACAAGCCCAACCCGGCTGCATCTTTTTTGATTCAGATATTCGATTCAGCTGCTCAGTGAAACATATTTATTTTTCTGTACATAACTTTAACTGGCCCCGCCCTTCTTTTGGGATGGCCAATCACAAATAGTTTTTTCCAGCTGGTAAATAACTCTGATGCATTAGTGGGTAATAGAGACACCGAATATGGATCCTAAACTTAGGGGGCACAATGTCTGTACCGAGGAGGCATTGCATCCTTTTGCCCCCTCGTGGCACCGGGCCTGGGTTTGTTCGTCAAGGTCACGTTGCAATGCGGTGCATTACGACACAACGGTGCTCTGGTCTCTGTCTCCCCCTAGGGGCTGGAGGAATCCTGGCGGCAACACAAGGAGCTGGCGGCCTACCTCTACAAGGGGCTGGAGGACTTGGGCCTCACCCTCTTCATCCGTGATAAGGTGAATTGCCATTGTTCCCAAATGATTTAAAAAAAAAAATATATATATATATATATATAATTTATGCATGGATATTATACATTGGGCATGATGCAAGATACTATAATAAAGAAAAAAGATTATTAATGATTATTATCACGAATATATTATTCATAAAATAACAAATAACATTCATCAATTCCAATCTTGCATTAGACAGAACCCCAGTACAGAAGAATCCATACTCAGCGTAACAAATGACCAACTAATGACTGGTTCTGTTTATGTTAAACATATCATGTGACGCCTGGTTGTTGCAGGACCTGAGGCTGCCCTCGGTGACCACCATCGCCATCCCCAAGGGCTACAATTGGAGGGAGCTGCTGGTGTACATGATGAAGAACCACAACATGGAGATGACCGGGGGCCTGGGGCCCTCCATCGGCATGGTAAAGACGGGTGGTTTGTGTGTATGTGTGTCGGTGTGTGTGCGGGTAAGTGTGTGTGTGTGTGTGTTTGTGGTATGTGTGTGTGTGTGCGTGGTATGTGTGTGTGTGTGTGTGTGTGTGTGTGTGTGTGTGTGTGTGTGTGTGTGTGTGTGTGTGGTATGTGTGTGTGTGGTATGTGTGTGTGTGTGTGTGTGTGTGTGTGTGTGTGTGTGTGTGTGTGTGTGTGTGTGTGTGTGTGTGTGTGTGTGTGTGTGTGTGCTGTGAGTGTTTGTATGTGTGCGTGATTACATGTGGTTTTAAGATTCAGGCTACGATTGATAATTATTTGAATTTAGTCCTGACTGTTAATTTTTATATTCCATTAGGTAATGCGCATTGGACTGATGGGATACAACTGCAAGAAGTCAAACGCTGACATGGCACTGCACGCCTTGGCAGATGCCCTCAAGAACTGCAAAAAGAGCAAGGTCTGAGCAGAGAGGTGGATGCTCATGACATTACCACTGGACACTGAATGCAGTCGTCGTCGTCGTCGTCTCCCCCCGGGCCCCCAGAACACCTAACCCAGGCCTGGGCGATCAAATGAGGAGAAAGTTTAAACTAATATATGAATGATACTGAAGTAGATGCTCATGTTTGAGCTTTGGAACACATTGATTCCTTAATAAAAAAAATAAACAAGCCACATGTTTCACACTGCAAAAGGGTAAATGTTTATGGGTGAAATGCATGTGTATGGAATTTTCACTGCATGCATATTGCTCAAATTATTGTATGATGTCAATAAAATGGTCACTATTTTATCAAAAAGTTGTCGACGTCGTAAAAGGCAACATATTTATTCTGTTTTCACTACAATTCCCATGATCCTTTTTTAATGTCGTAAAGCACGGGTTTATGATCCAGACGCAAACGCGGATGTATTTGATCTTCATTGATATCTGTATCAGTGATCCGCCGGGTCAAACTTATCGATGGCGTGCCCGTTCCACCAGCCAGGTAACAAGCTCCGATATACTCTAGTCTTCAACAGCATGACCTTTATTGTATATGCACAGAAAGTAGATCCTTGTGTTCGAGGCCATACACCATGGACCGCATACTCGTATATATATAACCTGTTTTAATACAGAACGCTGCAACACCCGAATTATTTTTAAAGGTCGTTTGAGATAAATACGTACTAAGATGCTAGGCTGCCTTAACACCTAATATATCTGACTTTACTTGGACCGTTCTATAAAAAAAAATCCAAGAGGTATCTATATATTTTTATAAACCGTGTAGGTCTACGTAAGGGTCTCATTCATGCGCTCAACAATGTTGCGCTACAACGTTTGTTTCCCTGGTGCTGCCTGCTTGTGTCCTCACCTTGAACTACTGGCACCTTGTGGACATTTAGCAAGCGTACATATGATCCATTTCTACCTCCCGAAGGTTGTGTTCTATTTCTGTTTTCCAACATTAGCTAAGCTGAACGAAGCCATCTCTCCTCTTGATTGGCTCCTGGGTAACTGGGAATCAGTCGAGCCCGGAGAGGGGTCCTTCCCCAGCCTAAAGCCCTTCCGCTACACGGAGGCCCTCCACTTCACCCAAGTGGGACAGCCCATCATCAACTTTATGTGCGTGCGTTAAGTGGTCATTCAAAAACAATGCAGTACTTCATTTTCATAGGTGTCATTTTAGGACAAACACACCTATCGCTGATAACAGTAATTATGTCTCTGCTACTTTTATTTACAAAGTCACATGGTCATTGGGTGATCTCTTCACACGCACCTAACCCTATTATTGGCCCAACCTGGTAGATCATAATTGGTGCTATGAGCAACACCTGCAGTTGTCCTATGACAACCCTTTTGCTATTGCTATATTTGGTTTATTCAATTTAATGATCCTTCGTTCAATCTCTGGATTTGTGAAAGCACAAATGACTCCATTGTAGCGTACACCCTGTGGTGGATATAGACGTCGGCCTAGGTTTCTGTTGCGCCTGTGTTCGCAGGTTCAATGCCTCCGATGTGGAGACGAAGAAGCCACTTCACAGGGAGTGTGGCTTCATCCGAATGCAGACGGGCACCAACCGAGTGGCGTTCATCGTCGCACAGAACTCTGGTACCCCACAACGTTCCTAATTCCCAGCCTTCAAAATAATTGCCTGACATGCAATAGCGCAGTACACGCCAACATCCCATGGAGGGACTGTAGCCCGATTGGTATCTAGCTAGAGTTTGACACCCATCCCAACGCACACTGAGTTTAACGCCAATGTGTGTACACTCTCTTTTGGAAAAATGCCTACATCTGACTTTCTTTTTAGTAGTTTTGAGTTTAAAGGGGGGATATAATGCGAGTGTGATTAGCCCTTAGAAGCAGTTTGAAAATCAGCCTATTTATGTTGACATCAAAAGTGGGCGTGTCCTCCTATGACGTATAGATAAGCAACATTTGATAGTCAACTGGTTAGGCTGGTAGACTGATCTGAGCCACTTAGACACAGGAAAAGGCAGATTTTCAATCTACTTGTGATGGCCAATGACAGTCTCTCCTTGTGGCATAATGTCACCCGTTTAATGATGCGTCTGCTAGAAGATGTGATGGCCCAATTGGTGAACGGTTGCTGTTGTATCTATTGTGTACATGCTTCAGCTGAGACTCTGTGTGCAGGACTGGTGGAGGTTGAGGAGGGGGAGCTGGTGGGAAAGAAGCTGAGCCTGCACACCCACGCTCTAGCCAGGACATCGTTTGCCAAGGAACCCCACGTCAAGGAGGTATGGCTGCAGTGTGAACTGTCTCTAACAAGCCATTTATTTACCCAAGTGACTCTGGCTTGTGTCTGATGGCATTAAAGCTGCATTTGAACTTTCTGTATGACTCCATCTTAAAAGAAACCTCATTCATTCAAAGCCACTTTAATGTGCCTTAAGTTGAAGGCAGGGGGAGGGGTTATTGTTGTTATATATTTATTAATATTTCTTACTGTATTCTATTTATTTATTTAAAAAAAAAAAAGCACTGAACAAGATCTGCACCTTAATTTCGTTGTGTAAATACTTTGTATTTAACCCAATGACAAATAAAGATTATATTCTATTCAGCTCAGCTCTTAATCCATATTCTTCATTTTCATTGTATCAATCACCTTGTATTACAATTTTGCACAAAAGGCGCTATATAAATTAAGATTGATAACCCCTACCAGTAGGGTTGCATTAATTCAGCTTTTTATCTTGGAATAGCGATAATGCTCCAATTTATGGACAATACATAGTTGCTGTGTGACAGGCTGGTCAGCATGTAATTTTTAAACGTCTTCCATTCTTTCTCCCTTCTATCCTTTATTTATTTTTTCTCAGGTCTCCAGAGTGTTCCAGCTCCAACCAGACGGGAAGCTGGAGCAGACGGTTTCCATGTCAACGGACAAGCAGCCAATGACGCAGCACCTGCACATCACCTACAGTCGCTTGCCTTGACGAATACGAAGACCACCTTCTGTGTTTGTGCGAAAAAAAATAATTACCTGATCTGCAATTTATGTGGCCGGAAATGGAAGACAAGACTTGAATTCATGTTGCATTTACATATAAATGGAATCTCGCTGTTCACTTTATTATTTCAACCTCAAAACTTTGCTTTGCACATATGGGTAATCACCAAGGATTAAGGAGAACATCTCATGCACTATTCAATGGTTTTATTGTTTATGTATAAACATGTATTGTATAGACAAGACTTGAATTCATGTTGCATTTACATATAAATGGAATCTCGCTGTTCACTTGGCCGCCATACAGTTTAACACGAATGCCGTCATGAGGGTGCTTCACGAAGTGGCAAAACACAATGCATTGTGGCTGTGGAGCTTGTTTTAAAATGGACCTTATCCTTTTCTCAAGTGAGGTTAATAAAACACATTGACAGTCCTAGCACAGTAAGATAACTTGGCATATCGAATTCGACCAAAGTACAAAATGCACTCAGGGCACAGAACTCCAAGGACTGGTTTAAGTACAGTGTTGGGAAAGTTACTTTAAAAAAGTAATTAGTTATAGTTACTCACTACTTGTTCCAAAAAAAAGTGGAAAAGTAACTATTTGCGGTTCTGTAAAAAAGGAAAGTTGCTATGTCCAAGAATTTGGATTTTTCTGAGCAGTTTTCACTTGGCCTTAATGTGTTAAATGGTTGACTGCCCATTCAAGGCCCTGATATACTTCCAACTGAATTTTAATTTGCTTGGTTGCAAAGGCTGTGGAACATCTGCCGAATGCTACAGAAAATTCCAACTTTTCATCGGATTGCTCCGGACGTGCAATTTCTGGTGCTTCATCGAATCTGTTTGGCGTGTGCGTGTGTGTGGCGCGCGTGTCCTGGCTTGTGTGTAAAAACACTGGCTCCGATTGGCTACCATAAAACATGACTGCCAATCATAAACGGTTATCTCGTTAAAGGGGACCTATAATGCTTATTCGACTTTTATGACCTATAATCGTTGTTATAATGATTGATAGTCATGTTCAACCATACACAAAAAACGATTCCTTGCGCGCACGCGGGCAGATTTGACCGGGCATATGGAGGCGCGGCAGGAGTGCCTCTACGTAGATGATTTCCCGGAAATGTGAATAAGTGAATCGCAAACGTTGTCCCGAGTGTTCAGCGCTCTGCACAGCCACCCAAGACTGTCACTAGGGAATACGTCGAAATGCATGTACGTCATTATTTGACACTTGTTAAACATGACTATCAATAATTATAACAACGTTTATAACTCATAAAAGTCGAAAAAGCATAATAGGTCCCCTTCAACCCGGTCTCCTCGCTAGTAGTTTGTGTTGGAGCCAGGGGTGCATTCGGATTACGCAGTGTATTCAATCAATTAGTAACACACCGCATTTAACGTACAGTAACGGTAACGCCTCGTTTCCACATACGTATGTTTTTCGTATCCGTGCTTCCATACATTTATGTAAGGGGTCGCTAGTGTTTTACGTACAGTCATGAATTTATTTACGGACAGCCAAAAAGATGGGGGAACGTATGATAATGGCCGTTTTTAGGAGACCGGTACTTTGGAACATGAGGATCGACACATACAGAGATAAAAACAAAACCAACCAGGCTTGGAAAGAGATCGGCGAGGAGTTTGGCCTGCCAGGTACATTTACATGTTTTGTGAAAAACATAAAAACTTTCATATGGTATCTCCGTAAAACGACAGCGAAAGTTAAAATTTTTGAACGTATATTACAGACATACCGGACAGAAATTTTACGGAGGGGAGTAGTCTCGGAGGAAAAACGGACATCACGGAGAATCACATAGGAATGAATGGACTTTCGGTCGGAGACGGTTGGATCGCATACGAGAATGTACGTATGTGGAAACGAGGCGTAACAGCGTTGTAACGACGGTAACAGTAATTGGTTAGATTAGTCTGTTTCTGAAAAATAACGGCGTTACCTAACGCCGTTCTTTTAAACTGCGTTACTACAAACACTTATTAAGTAGGAGTGAGCCCATAGAGCGCAACAGTGGTTCCGGAAGTAAAAATTCCTTTCATAGTCTACGTACCACGTAGCATGGGGCGTTTGTGGGCGGGGACCCCGGTTAGCCTATATCGCAAGAGGATATATGGCTTTTATTGTCATTGTTCTGTGTTCATCATTTCATCAAGGGCGTAACCACGCATTCTTTGGGGGGGTCGTGTCCCCCCCAATGTTGAGAAAATACTAACCTGTCCCCCCCAATATACAGAAGGATAAAATGTAAAATATATGTTCTCTTTTTATGAACCCTGTCAATAGATCGGTCTCTTGTTGTGTCTTATTTATTTTCAATTTATTTCCGTTTGTTAAGTGTGTGAATCCCCCCTCCTAATTGTACACTTGTGCGATTTAGTTTGAAACCACCTCGCGACTTTCTGCGTTGTCATGGTTACCCCACACTCTCCCCCCCCCCCCCCCCCCCCACACTCTTTCTTCAGTGAGAGCCAAGAAAGTAAAGTTGAGTAATGGAGGATTTGAGGTTACCTAAAAAGCAGAAGAAACTGGACCAACAGCCAAGCATACGCAGTTTTTTTAAGACAGTAAGTAACTTGATACCGAGCTTTGAGTAAGCAAATAAAATGAGTAGCCTCGTAAAAGCAGAATATTATATAGCTCATGAAGGTCAGTCGCTGTTCTTTTGATAAAATGACATGGTTACGATGCAGGCAGCACAGAGAGAGAAGGAGAGAGACAGGCATGCTGAAAGCAGTGCCTGTAACGTTATTTAACGTGTTGGAGAGGAGGTAACGGACAATTTAAGGTTACTTAAAAAGCGGATAAAACTGGACCAGCAGCCGAGCGTACACGTTTTTTTTTTCTCCAGACAATTAGTAGCTTGATACCGAGCTAAATGTGTGAGCAAATAAAACGAGTAGCCTAATTAAAATATGAGTCGCTGTTTTTTCTGATAAAATGACGTGTGGTCACAATGCAGGCATCACAGAGAGACAGGGAGAGAGACAGGCAGGCTGAAAGCAGTGGCCAGACAGGGACATGCTCTGGACATGCAGGTGATAAGGTGAGAATTTTGAATGTGAGACTAGACAGCCTTACAACATTGTTTATAACCTGGGCCTACATGTCAGCAATACATAAAAGTAGCCTACTTCTAATACAAGCAGAATATATAGACCAAAATGATCACGAAGGTCAGCCACTGTTCTTCTGATAACATAATGACATGTGGTCACAATGCAGGCAGCACAGACAGACAGGGAGGCAGAGAGGCAGGCTGCTTTTTTTGTTAAAGTCTGTACATCACAAAAGTACATCAGTAGTTGTCCTAATTAAAATAACATTAAAAAAACATGCTTTGGGTATGTGGTATTTTTCCATTGGAAGCTATCCTTTTTGCTACAGTACTACTGGAAGAGCATAATTGTAATTGGTAGGTGTGTTTAAGGTCAGTAAGCAACTAACCAAAACAAAGTGTGTGTGTATGTATGTGTGTGTGTGTGTGTGTGTGTGTGGGGGGGGGGGGCGGGGCAGACATTACATTATTACACTATTCCTTTAGTTGTGAATTCAAATGGTCAATGTAGTCCTCGAAACTATGTTCTAAATGTCCACATTTTCATATATAAATATAGAATTGTAGGCAATGCACTTAACAAATAATAATAAAAAATTAGACCCCCCCCAATGTCTAAACCATGGTTACGCCCTTGCATTTCATGGAGGTGAGATTACACAAGAACGCGTTTGTTTTTCTGTCGAAGCCACCGGGTAAGTCTGTGCACGGCACGCAAACATCCAAGCTTGGATCCGCTCCGGTCAAATCCGCTTCAACTGTGGAGGGAAGACTGGAATTAGTGACTTTGTCACGTTTGTCAGAAAGGGTTGAATCCTTATTCATTGAGGAGATGCAGATTCGTACATGAAGGCGGCTGGTCCATGCTTAACCGGCGTCGTCGGCGCGGTCTAGCGGCCAGCAGGTCCTCCTCCGGGTCCGGTCGCTCCGGGACGGTGGACTCAGAACCTCTGGTCTCGTGGCGGGAGTGGAGAGCCATTCAGCCGGAGCGCTGCGCAACAGGTGGATCAGTGGGAACCAGACCGCTGATACCTAATTATCACTCTTTTTCAGACACAAATGTAGACAAACCTTTGAAGAAATTAAATTCTCTCACGTTCATTGGCTGACTTTACATGCTAATTTTGGAATTGTTTGCCTTCCATATCTCTGGGGGTCCTTTTGGTTGCGTCTGTTTTACTGCACCTTTACTAGCCTGTCTGCAAAAAACTTTCTTCGGTGTGATCGGCTCCTCTGAAGCCTGCTGCTCACTTCCAACCTCTCCTCGTACCTCAGTACCTCAACAGTCCTGCGGAGGGCGCTGCTGCGCCTCTCGTTGTATCACAATCACATTTCATGCACTTTAATACATTGTATTACATTTGTTTTTTCATTCAACGTAAAGTGTAAAGTATTTTTATATTTTTGTATATGACTAGTCTAAACTTTGACTCTGGTTATTTAAAGTGCAGAAAAACAAAGATAACCAAAAAGGAACCCAAAGATATGGAGGGAAGCTCCGGTCATCTTCGGGGCATTTAAAAAGTCAGAAAAACACAGAAAAAAAAGTTTCCAATATGTAAAAAAACAACAGATACGGATATCTAGGTTATATATAAGGTTTGATTTTTCTTTTCTAGGTCTCTAGGGTCATGCCATTAGACGAGGGGCCGCTCATATATCCCCCTACATTTCCGAAAATGGACTTGACCTGCAAGCTGTTTATTGGATAAACGCATTTCCCAATCCCAGGAGTCTTTGCTCCATTCTACGTCAATTCAAGAACAAAGAAATTAAAGTAAACTGTAGTTTGTATTTTTTAATTATGGCCATGAAACGTATGTAACGCCTGAATAATGAAGAATTAAATAGAGTAAAAAAAAAAAAAAATTAAAAAAAACCATTAATGAGACATAGAGAGTAAGCAAGTAGTATAAATTTTGGTTGGACGTTCCCAAGACTTACATTATCTGCGTCTTGAAGCGCTGGTTAGTTGTTGAAATTAGTGGGCTTGTTAGCGCGAAATCACTGTTTCAGAGAGTACAAGTGCCATGGCACTTAGCTTCAAATTGCCACGCCTCCAAGCCTGGGAGTTCGCTTTTACGTCGAGTTCTACAAGTTGAGAACAATGAGTTCTCAACTTGTAACCACAGAGTCAATGTTTAGATTAGTCATATGACTACCACACCAGCGAGAACTCACTGTGACGTAACCACCAGCGAGAACTCACAGCGAACTCACAGGTGTGTGTGTGTGTGTGTGTGTGTACACACACACACTTGACTTGGAAAAGTGTGTTGCTAACGTTATTCTTTCACATCTTGATTATCGATATAAGCTGAATGTGGGGCAAAAACATACACAGCGAACTCACAGGTGTGTGTGTGTGTGTGTACACTTTTAGTGACTTGAGTGACTAACCACAGAGTCAATGTTTAGATTAGTCATATGACTACCACACCAGCGAGAACTCACTGTGACGTAACCACCAGCGAGAACTCACAGCGAACTCACAGGTGTGTGTGTGTGTGTGTGTGTGTGTGTGTGTGTGTGTACACACACACACTTGACTTGGAAAAGTGTGTTGCTAACGTTATTCTTTCACATCTTGATTATCGATATAAGCTGAATGTGGGGCAAAAACATACACAGCGAACTCACAGGTGTGTGTGTGTGTGTGTGTGTGTACACTTTTAGTGACTTGGAAAAGTGTGTTGCTAACGTTATTCTTTCACATCTTGATTATCGATATAAGCTGAATGTGGGGCAAAAACATACACAACGCGATTTACGTTTGGCGAAAAGGCACATTCATCAGCCATTGTACTGTTCTCAGTACAGAGTGTTACTGCAGCCATAGTGGTAAACTACGATCATAGATCTATAATTATCACTATCTGTTATAGTTATTGATCAACCATAGTGGTAAACTACCATCATATATCTATAATTATCACTATCTCTTATATGTATTGATCATTCATAGTGATAAACTACATTCATAGATCCAATTATCACTTTCTGTTATAGTTATTGATCAAAGGGATGATCTAGCCTATATATAAATGATATATCTATACATATAGTTGTTCACCATGAACAGTATGGTGGAAATTGCATTAAATGGAAAGAGACAATTTCTCATGGCACACGAATGCGTGACTCGTTTATTTCTTTAGAAAACCAGGAAGTGATAACGCACAACATGTGAACAAAAGGACCTGTTAAAGAACACATAACACATAGCATAGACTTGTATAGCCTACAGTCTATGTTATGGCGAAAAAAAACACCGATATATTTTGTGTGGAGATTGATCGAGTTCTGGACCTCTTTGATTCCTTTTAGGCGGTCGATTACGTAATGAGGGGGAGATTAACCGTGTTTGCGCTGCTGCCTTGCTAGTTGCGACTGCCCAATGCGGAAGCGGGATCTTCAAAAAGGGAGAATCTTATCCGACAGACGTCGGTAGTCAGAGCAGGAGTAGAGGACCCGGAAGACTCGCCTTTTATTTCTGGTCGGGAGCGTACCACGCGCCGTTTTATTGTGAATCGATGATACATGCTCCGGCAGAAGCCACGAGTTAAAGACGTAAGCATCAAGGTTTTAGAAAAACAAATTATATTCAATGTCCACACTACCCATAATCCTAAAGTGTAACACGACTGATTGGGGCTCACTGTTAACAGAAAACCTTTACTGCACCCGGGGAAGCGAAATGGTCGACTGCTGCCAGTGAACTTGATAGCCTACCAGAGAAACGATGATTTCCCTTCGATTATTGGAAAGTTAGAATTGTAAAGATTGAAGAGGAAATTAGCTGTAGGCCTACATGTTGAAAAATATGTTGAAATTGAATATATTGTCCAAGAAAAAATATGACATAGGCTACAAATGACATTTGTAGTATAAAAGCTGGGAATACATCATGTTGAATGAATACGTAACTGGAATACGAGAATGAATTCACATGTATTAAAAACGAGTAACGTTACCACGCGGTGAATGCAGTCAGGGACGAAGGAACTTCCCATGTCAATGGAAACCTACACAAAATATGAAGAAACACGATGCATACACACACACACAGAATATATGACACAACTTGTATTTACAATATAATAAGGTCACAGATTATAAGACGCAAGAAACACGCTAATATTACGCTAACTATTGGGTTCTATCCTTTATTTGTTTTTTCTCAGGTCTCTAGTGTTCCAGCTCTGACCAGACGGGAAGCTGGAGCAGACAGTTTCCATGTCAACGGACAAGCAGCCATGACGCAGCACCTGCACATCACCTACAGACGCTTGCCTTGTCGCATACGAAGACCACCTTCTGTGTTTGTGCGAAGGACTGCAGTCACCGTGTGATAACGTTACTCGTTTTTAATACTTGTGAATTCATTCTCGTATTCCAGTTAGGCTACGTATTCATTCAACATAATGTATTGGCAGCTTTTACTACAAATGTAATTTGTATGTCATATTTTTACAACTCTAATTTTTACAACTCTAACTTTCCAATAATCGAAGGGAAATCATAATTTCTCTATAAAGTTGTTCCTCACTCGTTCGCAAATAAATAACGTACAGTCTTGTACCTCTGCCTTTTCCTTCCAAAATATCACTGCCTCAAATCAAACGTTTTATGGTCACGACTACCTTGACGAATGATTGGCTTGGTTCCCCGTTTAATGTTCTATATAACGATTTTAAGAAAAGTCAACAGAGAAAATGTATGGGAACTTAACTTCGGGAACCAGAGATGTTCAAAAAGGGGGCGGTCAATGTTGCGCTCTATATGTTACTGTTGAGAGTTATAAGCATAATGGCTTTCGACAGGCCACGCCTGTACCGGAGTTCCAAGTGCGGGTGGTGACGTATATCATTCGCGTCGAGAGCAGAGAGAGAGCGGAGAGCTGTAGTTCACCGAGCGGCCTCACAAAACCTAACATTATCAAACTTCTTTGCGAAGATTTTTAGTTTTCTTTGCATGAAAAATTGTCAGTTAAATCCACAAACCGCAAATATGTAATCCAGGGCATATAAAGGCTGGGACCAGACAATAATTACTTTCTCTCTATAAGAACCCATTCATATTTTTCGACCTCATTGGTCCCATTGGCTCTACCGGAAGAGGCGTGACTTCGCCGCTCAATAAAGAACGGGTTGAAACTGCAGACTCAAACACAGAAGTATTTGATCTTCATTGATACTCTGTGTCAGTGCTCCTACCTGCCCCACCTTATCGATGGCTTCATTGGCGTGCCCGTTTTACCAGTCCGGTAAGAAGCCCAGATATAGGCCTACACTTCATCGGCATGACCTTTAATTTATGAAAATGTATGAAAAATTAAAAATGCTCTAGGATACCTTGTTACACAGCTAATAATTGTACTTTACCGAGACCGTTCTATTAAAAACAATACCCGAAGTGGTGTGTCTAGACATATTTTTAAACACTAAATACGTCTAGTAAGGGTCTCATTTAAATCCATGCGCTCAACAATGAGCTGCAACGTTTGTTTCCCTGGTGCTGCCTGCTTGTGTCCTCAGCCTGAAATGCTGTCCCCTTGTGGACATTTAGCAATCATACATTTGGGTAAATCTTTACCTCCCGAAGTGCTTGTTATATTTCTGTTGTATGTTTTCCAACATTAGCTAAACTGGACAAAGCCGTCTCTTCTCTGGATTGGCTCCTGGGTAACTGGGAATCAGTCGAGCCCGGAAAGGGTTCCTTCCCCAGCCTGAAGGACTTCCGCTACACGGAGGATCTTCACTTCGCCCAAATGGGACAGCCCATCATCAACTTTATGTGCGTGTGTTTTGTGTTAATTCAAAAACAATGTAGTTCTTCATTTTTGTAGGCGTCATTTTAGGACTTGCACAGCTGTCCCACATGACACAAATTTTCTGTTACTTTTATGTACCAAGTATCGTGCTCAATGGGTATTCTCTTCACATGTTAATGCCGCGTTTCCACTGCAGAGTGCGGAACGGATCGGATCGCAAAGGGGCGGTAGGGAGGGGGCAGTATAGCCCAGCTCAGTTCCGAGGTCGCGTTTCCACTGCCGACAGTACCCTTGGTGGTAGGCCGGATGTCAATCGCCGCGGCAGCTACGTAAACATCGTAAACAACGTCTTCCTCCCCAAGAATGCAGACGAACGTCTCCACCTCCTTGTTCGCCCAAGCAAGCTTTTTACGCGACATGTTAATTGTAAAGAATAATACCTCGAGGCTACTGTTTGTGCCTCGAGGTACCCATAATTAGTGCTATGAGCAACACCTGCGGTTGTCCTATGACAACCCTTATTCAATTGACTGAACCTTTGTTCCATCTCTGGGCTTGTAAAAGCACAAATGACTCCATATAGCGTAAACCGTGTGGAAGGGGAGCTGTGGGTAGTTATAGCCGTCGGTCTAGGTTTCTGTGGCGCCTGTGTTCGCAGGTTCAATGCCTCTGATGCGGAGACGAAGCAGATACTTCACAGGGAGTGTGGCTTCATTCGAATGCAGACGGGCACCAACCGAGTGGCGTTCATCATCGCACAGAACTCTGGTACATCACAAAGTTTCTGATTCAGAATAATTGTCTTGCATGCAATGGTGCACTACACGTCAACATCACATGGAGGGAGTTTGCCACCCATCCAGGTACTGGGTTTAACTCAAATGTGTAGACTCTCTTTTGGAAAGCTGCATGCATCTAACTTTCCTTTGTCAGTAGTTTTGGGCTTAATGGCGTGAGGGTGATATGCCATTACAAGCGCTTTGAAAATCTGCCTTTTCCTTTTGTTTTAGTGGCATCCACTTAGATGTATGATGGATTGATGAGCAACTTTTGCTACTGTCCACTGGGTAGGCTGGCGACTGATCTACCCATCACAAATCTAGGTGGACACTCCCACTTGGGATGTCACTAAAACACAGGAAAAGGCAGCTTTTCAAACGGGTCGTAATGGCCATTACGACCCCACACCAGGCGGCGGAATATCACCTCTTTTTTTATCAAAAGTCTGCTAAAGATGGTGGTGAACGGTGACTGTTGTATCTATTGTGTACATGCTTTAGCTGAGACTCTGTGTGCAGGACTGGTGGAGGTTGAGGAGGGGGAGCTGGTGGGAAAGAAGCTGAGCCTACATACACAAGCTCTGGCCAGGCCATCGTTTGCCAAGGAGCCCCACGTCAAGGAGGTATGGCCGCAGTGTGGACTGTCTCTAACGAGCCATTCATTATTTTTTCATTACATTTTTCACAAGTCTCTTCATAAAGTATGATTTTTATCTTGCCAATATATATTTTTTCTCAGGTCTCCAGAGTGTTCCAGCTCCACCCAGACGGGAAGCTGGAGCAGACGCTTTCCATGTCGACGGAGAAGCAGCCAATGACTCAGCATCTGCAAGTCACCTACAGTCGCTTGCCTTGAAGCAGATTAGTTTAAATACGAAGACCACTTTCTGTGTTGATGCTAAAAAAATTACCTAGTCTGCAATTTATGTGTCCGGAAATAAAAAAAATCATGCAACAATATTCCAACCTCAAAACGTTGCTTTGCACATTGGGTTATTATGGGTCATCACAAGGGATAAAGGAGAATATCTAATACACTATTGGATGGTTTGTTTATGTATAAGCATGTTTTGTATAAACGAGACTTGACTTCATGTTGCATTTACACTACATATAAATGGAATCTCGCTGTTCACTTGGCCGCCATACAGTTCAACACGTGAACAAAATGTATTAAGTGTTTTGAATTTCTATGTTTTCTTTGCAATCAAAATGATTGGCTCCGTTACGGAGATATCGACGTCATGAAGCCCGTGGAATTAGATGCAGTACAGGACACAATGAATTTCGGGTTTTTTGTAGCATTTATTGTGGAAGACATCTTTTCAGTCCTTGGGAACAGTTTATACTAGCTTGAATGCTAACAGTGCTTAACATATTCACCTCCAATTTCCAGAAAACGATTGGATAAAGGAATATGAATACGGCAGTGGTATTGACTAATCAGGAAATATAAAGTAGGCCTTTCATATCACCCCTAAACATGAACAGCTTTTATAATGGACATTAAATGACTCGGTACATTAAATAACTTGCACTTACATCAAACTTGAACTAGGTCAAGCGAACCCTCTCGTAGTTTCTAGCGGACCTATTTCGCCTGTAGCCTCTATAACCCACAGTGCAGAACAAACACACCACGTTGAACCATACGCCCACGTTGGCGACTGACGCCGCAAATCATAAACACGGCCATCCAATACCCACTGGTATCGCCATATTATAAGTGCTGCAAACAGCAACCACCGGCAGCAAATGTCCAGAGGCCACTCACACACAACCGAGCCACATCGCACGTCACGGCAAAGACCAACGAGTTGTTCAATGTCCAGTCCACTGGTAAACACGAGAAACAAAATACCATGATGCACTGTGCGTAGCACCATATAGTAGCAATACTGCCACCCTGTGGCCAATTGCCACACTAGAATCTAAACCTTGCAAACCATCCGCAATCTCATTCCCATGCAAGTTTATAACGGAATCTACAAACAGGTATATCAAACATCATTGGTTGACAACTATAACACTAAGTGGAAACTAAATCCTAACTGTACCACCCTGTTACAAAATTAAAGATAATCTGTTGAATAGGCTTTCAGAAGGGGATTTTAATTAGTGTAGTACTACAAATTCTAGTCAACAGAATTTAAACCTCAAGAATTTTTTTTTCCACATGGTACTGCAGATTTTCTCTTCCCTAAATACCTGCATAATAGGTAAATGATAGAAAATGGAAAAAGCCGATCATACACCCCGGTTTGAGTAGAATGATGAGAAGCTACCCACACACAGACGGACGGACAGACAGGGCGAGACCATAACTCTTTGGCAGATGTATTTTAAGGATATTATTAATGGACATTACTAACACGGTTAAGTGGCATAATTGAAACATGACTCAAATGCTGGCATTTTGATAAGATGTTGAAAGTTTATTTCAGAGTAAAAAAAGAAAAATCAGACGCGTAAATAATTTAACAGTTAAAGTGACAACCAATAGGCACACTATACAATCAATAATTGCTGTCAGAGTCAATGAAATACCACAATTGCTCCGATTGCTAAAATTATAAATAAAACTATTTACAGATTTGAAAATAATAATCACCTACATATGCAACATTGTGAAATGTTGCAGTGGAAAACCACAAATGTTACTTACACCGGGCATAACAGTTAGACTCAATATCTATAATCATCACTCATCGTTTTTTTTGGTCACGGTGGTTATGATGTTTGGGAAGGAGAACTGGCTGCACTGTAGTAGAACACAATCGCATCAGAAAACCTCCTAAAGTGCAACACAGTTGATGGCAGTTAAAAAATAACCTCATTCCTTCTCTGGAATGAAACCTATTTGCCACATGGAGTCCTCTGAAGAAAATAGGAATGACAGCCTGATAGTTATCACTTAGCTGTTGAAAACAGTTAATTCCTATGTAGAGCTGAAACGAAGAGCAATCACTTTTTCTGCACGATGCTCATCTTAAGATTGAACAAAAACGACAAGCTTAGACTCTTAAAGCATCAATGTTCACCATATACACATATCTGATTCTCCCGAATCGGTTTGGTAATTCCCCCCCAAGCACCAGACATTTCCTCTTGAGAAGCAGACCGCTTCAGGCAGTGAAGATGTAGCAAACCAGTGGGAAGTAACGTCACAAAGTGCATACGGTGCAACAAAACTGGACCCAGCTGCTTTTACTGCATTGATGGACATGCACGTCTTTGGACAAAATGTGGTTGAAACAATCCGGCAACAAAAAAAATGAATCATGCGATGAAAGTATAATTGTGACTAAGCTTTGAATGAAGCGTAGCCACCTATTATGAACTTATCCGAGACGCATGACGTTAATGCTGATGATACATTTGTTGATGGCCATTCACCAACAAACCGTTAGGTCAAGTTGGGTCTGTTCCACACTGCAGCTGTGTTCATCTCAAATAACTTAAGCCTAAGCAAGCTGGAGCCTGGGCAAACTGTCTTTGTCCCAGCAGGTCATTGTTCCTTCATGACGTATACGTAAACTGTAGTGAGAAAGTACTTCAAGGACTCCACAGTGGAGGAGAGCCAGTGGTGTTCAGAGATGACGTCCTTCTTTATGACACATTTGCTAATTTCCGTCTGGAGAGGGAAAGGGGCGGGGGGAGAGAATGAAAGAAAGAGAGAGATCCCTTCAAAATGTGATTACTTTTGATGGAATACTGGGTTTGCTAATGAAAAGTCCAAGTTTAGCTTTAATATGGTTAATCAGCCAATAGGGGGCAGTATTTTCCTATGAAAGGCTGACCAGCGATAGAGATCTCTCCTCTCTCACACACACACACACACACACACACACACACACACACACACACACACACACACACACACACACACACACACACACACACACACACACACACACACACACACACACACACACACACACACACACACACACACACACACACTTCCATTTGATCATTTAGAAGGACTACCATATAGGGGACTTGCATAACGATCTATAAATCCTTGAGTATACAGTGCAGGCAATAGTCTGCATACTCAGTGTTGCACTCACTCACCCAGCCTCCCTTTCTCTTGAGCCAGGGCACCAGGTACCTGCGGACCAGCTGGCCAAGGCTGTCCACAAGGACGTGCACGGTGGCTGGCCGGCCCTGCCGCACACAATCCACAGCCAGGCCCGCCGCCACTGCGAACATGGACACCACCTTGCCCCATGTTATACCTTGGGCGAGAGAAAGACACCGACATCTTACACCATTAGAAAGAGAATGACACACAGACACATGCACAATTTAAGAAGAGAATATGAACACTTATAAATGGCTTTAATTGGCGTAAACACAACTCTTCATGTTGGATTTATATCCAAGTGTGCTAATATTGTATATACTAATAAATGGAAATATTGTTTAAAATACATCCACTTATATACACATATACATACAGGCAGACAGAGAGAAACATATTTTGATTAGATTGTAGATTATTGATGGATTATTCATCAAAGTCACACGGGAAGTTGAATTCAGGCGTCAATCAATCATTTAAATCATGGTTAGATCATACTCATTACAACCAAACTAATAATATTTGAGGGAAACAACACATTCTGAACCAGTTCCTAGTGACTAGACATACAGTATGTAGGCCAGGCAGTGGACCTTGCACTGAAGTAAATGGCAAATACCAGCCTTGTGTCAACACTTTTTACATTTATGCGCCTGATAAGATGTCTTGCTAGTTGCCGTGTTACATGACGCACGTGTTAATAAATAAAAAGTAAGGAGGTGTTTCAGGAGGGCTTTCACAACCCCAGAACATAACAGGGAGGGGTGTTTGGGTGTGTGGGGAGTCACCACACGACCCCCCCACCCACACATACACACACACGCTCTTTCTACAATGCATCGCATTTAATATCATCTTCCCTGATCGCTCTTGAAAAATAAATAAAGCCGACTTCAAAAAGAGCTCAGGTCTGGAGGACATCCCGCCGGGTTGCCATGCCAGCAGGGGGGGTGTTATGACGGCACGGATCAGTGACGCAACGACGACGCCATGTCCCAATTAGCATTAGGCTCCCTAAGCCCCGAGTCCACCTCAGGGCCGATACTCTGCTCTCTGCTGACCTGAGCTCAGCGGACCGGGACCCAGGCCGGGCACCCGGAGAGGAGAGGTCGGAGAGCTTAGAGCCGATAAGTGTCCACAGGAGACATCCAGGTCACCTGGTGCGAGGATCCCGCCCCGTTCTGAGAAAGCCGGCCCCAAATATAGACCGTCGTGACAGACGTCGGAGGGTTAAAACTGTTTAGACGAGCAGGAAGGATAAGGAGTTTCGTTTGAACTAATGAATGAATGAATGAATGAATGAATGAATGAATGCATTGAATTCAATTAGTTTGTTGTATACGGGACTTGGCTAACGATTACTAGTGATGGCATATGGTTCTATTCTTATTGTACCGAAAGCCATATATTGTTTCCCCTTCTTCGGACAAATGTACTTATTGTAAGTCGCTTTGAATAAAGGGTCAGCTGTATGCCCTAAATGTAATGTAATTCTTGAGAAGGAGAGGAAGCACTGACTGTAGTTGGATTATTACTGAAAATGGAGGCACCATTATACAGACCATTGGCAATGCCTTTGTTAACAACCATTAACACTCATCCGTGATCATGAGTTGTGTGTGGAATGTGACTGTTTAACTTAGTAGAGGATACTTTCTACTCAGTTTTATATTTAGAGTTACAAAAGCAGAAAACGTTAAAGTTCATCCCATTATAGTTCCACAATGATGGATTGAGGATTCTAAGATATTTCCTTTTTCAAGCAACGGGAGACATCGAGTGGAACAATCACACACCATAAATAGTTTCGGTCAGACAAGTGTGTAGAAAATAGCAATATCTTTCCATCTACAGTGAGTTGTCAGAGCAGAAAGCCGGGGCAGGCAAGGATCAGTGGTCTGTTATTCTTAAGATGGAATCCCACGCCATTCTAAAAATTGCTCCCTAGTGATGCAGGGACAGCGACGTATTCAACCAGAAACCCAAGCATGCTACTCTGAAAAAAACAAGTATCTTATTTTTTATCTTTCCAGGCAATGTGCCAAAGTGGACCTCTCGGGTTCTCTGCGTTTCTTTTGCATCGCAGGGACATTTACGAGCGCTCCCAACTCTCTTCTCGTTACAAAGTTATCCATCCTTTGTCAGTCGGTTACATTTAAACGGTCTCGCCGAAAGAATTCCTCTTGTGAAATCTACAAAGGCTTCTTTTGTGCGACAGACATTAGGTGACAAGGAATGCCGAGATGAGTGCGGCACTCAGATACGACTGCAGCGCAGCTCTGAATGCCAGAGGGGATAGGGTTCAAAGTACTAGAGTGAAATATCTGTGCACCAGACAGAGGAGTGTGGACGTTTGGATCCCTTAGGAATATCGTTAATGCCTCTCATACAATAACGATTAACTATAATCAAATCAAGGGTTAGGGTTAGGTTCATAATTATTTGAATTATTTCGAATAAAGGGAAGGACGAATAAGCACTCTGGCCAACTGTAAATCATATTGGAAGTTAATGGTCATAAAAAGATTTGCCTGGTCTTCCTATATGTTTCAAAGCTGCAGATTGTGAGGCAGAGCAGGGGAAGCACTTGTCGAGACACAGACTAGTAATCAGACAATACAGACTCAAGTCCTCGGGTAAAACCGGCCCGCCGGTTTTGGCGCACTTTTTGACACAGAAATTTAAAAAAGCAACCCACTTCACAGTAGTCATGAGTTTGTCTTGGGCTTGGCTTCTTTAGGCTTCGGGATTTGGTGACATGTTTGCAACTAAAAAAAAATGTCATTATGGTTACGTCCAACGTCGAACATTAGCGTTTACTACATCAACACCGACTCCCAGCTCTTTCTTTCTTTATTTTTTGCATGTTCTTACTTGCAATATGCCAACTGAATTGAAGGATGATTATGCAAACAGGGATGTGGCACTTCCTGACGCTTAGGTTATTTTTAACTCATCTCTTTTCCCCCAAGAGATTCCCCTTCCGACCGATGCCTAGTCAAGACTGTCTGCCCACAAAAGGAGACCCTGCCCTTGAGTCGGTCGCACCAACGTCACAGACGCCGCCCACGTATGGCTAAATATGTGTACCTGTTGAAAAGATCTCTGTTGCCACAGCAATGAAGGCATCCGATACCATATTCTCCATGGCAACAGAAATGTTGAGTTGCCGAGCCACGTTCCTGTAGAGACTTGGGTGCATACACTCCAACTCATCGCCTAGGTAACAGTGGAAGAAGAACCCAGAGAGAGGAGAGAGAAGACGCGTTAAGAAAATGACACCCATTCTCTAAAGTTGATGACAAATCCTGTTAATTCCAAGAGCATAGTCTCAAATAAACCACATATCACCCTCTAGCATACGTCATACTAACCAACAAATGGTCCCAAGTTACCGACACAATGAGCACAATGTTTGCATTTGTACAGTTCAAGCCATTAAGGCAAACTGTTTACGTCATTCAGAATCAACCAGATCTCCCCTTGAATCCATATCTGCATAATCAAGGGTGGTGGCCGCGAGCCATAATTCATGCATGGAATGCACGATGCAGCTTACGTTCAGCACTTCCACCTGAGCATTGAAAGGGGAACTCTGATGACCAATAGGACGCACACACCCAGGGGTAAAGGCCGCATGAGGAATACAGTCGGCCTACCAATAAACACAAAATTGTGAACGGTCAAGGCATTTTGTGACTCATTGACCCCGCCTAGACCTAGAATATACTGATGACCCTTCAGGTTTGACATTCGTGTTGCACATTAATCATTTTATTCTCACGAGATACATCAACTAGAATCTACTAGAATCTAGATCTAGAATCTACTGATTGCCCCTTCAGGTTCGACATTGGTGTTGCACGTTCATCCCTTCATTCTCACCGAGATACAGGAGCACCAGAGACACCTCGGCCAGCGCTGCACTGGTGGAGGGGAAGTGGAGCTCGCTCCTGGCCCACCCAAACCCGTGTTGGCTGAGCCTGCAGAGGACGTAGTCTCGGTACAGCGCCTTGGCCTGGAACACCAGCTCCTTGTCGCTCACCGAGCGGTCAAACACGTCCAGCACCTCCGCAGCGAATTCTGAGGACTTCCGAAGCACTTCCATGATGCGGTCGCACCGCACACACACACACACCCCCCCCTGGTCCCTCTGACGACACGACCCCGCGGGAGGGGGGGTGTGGGTCAGGTCCCCAGAACTCTTTAGGAGTAAGGTAATAGTTGGCTTGGATCCAGGTTGTCACCTCGAGTGATGAGATGAACGATTGTCAAAGGTCATGACAGTACACTGGGAGTGGGGGTAAACGAAAAGTCATTTTAAAGCAAAAACAAATGAATGCTGAATGAAAACGAATACATTTTCTTTTACTGTGTGTGTGTGTGTGTGTGTGTGTGTGTGTGTGTGTGTGTGTGTGTGTGTGTGTGTGTGTGTGTGTGTGTGTGTGTGTGTGTGTGTGTGTGTGTGTGTGTGTGTTTGTGTGTGTGTGTTCCGGCTGCAGCCACAGTTTGCCTTGTATAGAAAAATAGGTGGGTGTCAAGGAAGACTGAAAAATCCGGCCTGAAACTTACATAATATGCTGGAGGCGTTGTTATTATGACTCACGTTGTGTGATAGTCAAAACATGGCCAGATTCTTTGATTACGAAACAACAAGAATCACAAAAGTATAATATTGTGCAACTGAGACACAGCCTTCAATGTTTGACTGAGATTATATCAACATACAAAAGCATTTCCATTCAACCGAGGCCATCCTTTACCTTGAACGTCGTGCCAAGCAAGTCCACGCGTTAGAAATCCATAAAGTGTAGATGGACTTTACTTTGTTAGAAAAACACTGTACGTGCAGAGGCTGTTTCTCATTCCACTCGCTTCCCTTCACTGTCAAAACAGCGAACGCAATCCTGAACAGGCCTACCTACTCCTTTAATTCCACCAGTTAACGGAGGGTCTGAAGTAACGCCGACTTTCAGTGTCAACTCTTCTGCTTGCGCCCTGCTCGTTGATCAGTTTAGTTTCCCTCTCTCCTCCACCTATGAGTTTAGTTTTCCCGTGGAGCGGCCGCACGGGGTGGTGACAGCGGATGAACACAGATCAAGCACATGTTGCTCCTCCTCCGTGTGCATTGGAGGCGGAGATAAGAGCCCCCCCGTGGATATATCACATCAATGGGCATAAGTTACAATTGTCATGCGTAGGCTTGGTTGATATTCTTTTGGTCTAATAGGCCTACATTTTTTTGGTCTCATTTTTATTTGATTATATTTGTGTTATTAGTTTATGTTTATTTTGCTTACAGGCCACGCTTACAGCTGGTCCATCGTGTTGGTTCAAGTTTAAGTCCCGTTGTTTTATTTTTAAGTTTGACATTGACGTCTGATGCGGGTTGGTCGACGATTATAAATGTTTTGCTATCCTCCACCACAAGATGACGCTGTTGTCATAGGTATCAGGACTTCTTTGTGCTTAGTACTGAAGAGCCTACATCCTTATCCTGCACCCTGCTGAACCTTATGTCAACATAACAATCATCTTAATTATTAATAGGAAACGGTATTTTTGTGGAACCCATAGGTATCATCTTTTGCCTCCTGGTAGACTAATAACCAAGTGTTGCGATTCAGCAAGGTATGTCATATGAGGGGAACATAGTATGGCTTTGTTGCTAATTAACTGCCTGTACGTTCACACCAAAAGCGAAAAAGCGTTACGAGCGATAAACGCCCATTCAGTTTCTTTAAGACATGGACGATAAAGCGTTAAGAGCGATAGAATGCTTGAGCTATAGCTTTAAAGCTGTAAATGAGAGTTGAAAACAGTCCAACTCTATGCAAATAGCTCGATTTAGCTGCAACTGTACGTTCACACCGAAAGCTGTAAAAGACTCAAAATCGCTGAATAGCTCAAAACGCCATGGTGTCAAATATATTTACAGCTCATATCACTCTGGCGCGTATATTTACCGGAACCCACGCCGGCGAGACATCTACATTCCGATTGGCTGGCGTCATTTACAGCCGAAACGCTACTAGCTCATTTGCATAGAGAGTTGAGCTGTTTTCAACTCTAATTTACAGCTTTAGTTTTAAAGCTATCGCTCAAGCGTTTTATCGCTCCTATCCCTTTATCGAGCATGTCTAATATAAAGTGAATGGGCGTTTATCGCTCGAAACGCTTTATAGCTTTTGATGTGAACGTACAGTAAATGACCCGACAACCAATCGGAATGTTTTGAGGAGCAAGATAGAATTTTAAAATGGTTCACGTGATGGGCGTCGGGCGATGATATAAATATTTTGGACAGCGTGGCGTTTTGAGGTATTCTGCGATTTTGCATCATTTACAGCTTTTGGTGTGAACGCAGTAACTGTACGTTCAAACCAAAAGCTAGCGTTTTGAGCGATAAAGGCCCATACACTTTGTATTAGACATGCGCGATAAAGCGATAGGAGCGATAAAATGCTTGAGCGATAGCTAAGCTGTAAAGTTGAAAACAGCTCAAGTCTGTGCAAATGAGCTAGTAGCGCTCGGCTGTAAATGACCGCCAGACAATCGGAATGTAGATATCTGTCTCTCGCCGGCGTGGGTCCCACTAAACATACGCGCAAACTTTAGTTCGTAGTTCCTACCAAAACATGTGTTCCTTCATCCTGGTGCGTGAAAGAATAATTGCAGCTGTTGCAGGCCATCGTATAAGCCTGTTCATTTACAGGGGTAGGAATAGAAAGCAAAGGCGTGGGACGATGTGGCCAAAGAGGTTGGCCGAATCTTCATTTATAGAACATAATCTGAGCGCTAGAACGCTCATTTCACAGCGGGAATGCAATTCATTTGATCTCCGTACTGATCTAACCAATTGCAGGTAGGCTACATAGGGTGACCAGACGTCCCGATTTTGCCGGGACAGTACCGATTTTGATTTGCGTGTCCCGAGCTCAAATGTCCCGATTTCCACCAACCACTATGAAATGTCCCCTTTTGTCCGCGATTAAATTGGCAACGCGCGCGCAATTAGACATAGGATAGCAAACAAATAGGCTATAATCTAGCATATAAGCAATCGCTCCATTAACTAGTTATTCAGTGTTTCATGTATTTATGCTTATTGTTATTTTTCTATTGACCAAACTTGTGACTATCTTGTGTTTTTGTGACTCGGCTGCATCAGCAACTGCACTTGCCTCAACGCCTAGGCAAAGAGCGCGGCTACTTTAAATGGAAAAGCAAGATCGCATGAGCGATATGAGCTGTAAACATTTTTGACAACGTTGCCTTTTGAGCTGTTCAGCGATTTTGCATCTTACAGCTTTTGGTGTGAACGTACAGTAATAGAGTACTAAAGCGTAAACGTCACGTTGTCCTGGCAACCGGATTTTCAGTTCTAAACAACCGAACGAGAGATGGCGTAGTAGAGATGGCTGTAGGGCCGAGGATCCAAAGAAGCGCGGTGAAGGGTGTGAAGTTGTTTGGATGAGTGGATCTCGAGAAAGCTGCACGCATGAACTACCAACGGGTAGTTCAATAAAAGTAAAGAGAGGACGGGAAGGGACAGATGTAAATAAAAACACATCAGCGATGTCGCTGTTGGTGGATGCCTAAACGGGGTAGACCAAATGAGCTTTATTGGCGAGAGAGTGCGGGAATTTCAGATACGTTAAACGGCAAGAGGGAGGGCGTTACATTCAATCATATCCGTTTCCGTTACTTGTTCGGGATATTGTTTTATGAAATTGTTCGTCAAAACTCGATATTTATTCTCGGTCTCTTTTTTTGGGGGGGTTTTATTTGCACATATTATTCTCGATCTGTGGACCTCAAACAGGCGAAGGCAATAGGATATTAGGTTGTACGGATCCGGAAACTATATTGTGGTAGACCTGGGAAACGCCACACTGCAGGATCCAGGAGTACCCAGACGTTAATCATGCTGGAGGAAGCAGGTGCGTCTTCCCATCAAGACTGACCAATGAGGCCGCCGCAAAATATTCCGAGAGAAGACACGACTTTTCGAATGTTATACACATGTTTGGGCTTATTAGTGGGGAATGTGATTTAATTAAAGTTGCACAATTATGGGAGTTTAATATTAAGTTGATACACGTTATTCCTTGAATTATTAATCCCTGGAAACTATCATATGACCTCAGGTAAGTGTTAATTAAAGTCGTCTCACTTCAAACACTCAGGCCGTCGATTTGTTTCTCTCTGTGGGGTATGAATGGGGCCGACGTCTGTATAGCTACCTTTTACAAAGAATAGTTGACTGAAAGTTCTCGTACACTCGTATGCCCCAAAAACCGGTGGATGACCCGTGTTGATAATTAAGGCTATTTCAGTGTTTGGTCAAATGTTGAAGGTTGGCTTTGATGGGTTGATCTTCTAGGGCCCACAAGATTCAGGGTGTTTATTGTAATTCGTTTATTTTATCATAGCAATGTGGAGCTCTTTCCATGAAGTTCGATTATACCTAGTGGAAAACAACGCGTGTGTGTGTGTGTGTGTGTGTGTGTGTGTGTGTGTGTGTGTGTGTGTGTGTGTGTGTGTGTGTGTGTGTGTGTGTGTGTGTGTGTGTGTGTGTGTGTGTGTGTGTGTTTATACGTCACATAGTCCTATTTATTGTCAAGAAAGTTATATACACACTGTAGTATATTTAATCAATTGAAAGGGAGGTCTTGTCATTCTGATCAGACCAAGGATGTAGAGATGCCTGAGGGTCATTTTCAACATGCCACAGCCTATTTAACCAATAACATAAACATGGAATTTGAACAATGAAGGCACACACTGCCATGTGAATGGAGGGCTAGAAATTCTCCTCTCCAACTCAGAAAACACACATTAAAATATTTTGGTTTTAATACCTTGTCCATTATTTGATTTAGCCCTGCGGGTCACATAGCCTAGCCTTAGTCCCCCAGTAGCACCTACCATGCATAATTAGACAATTATATAATTGAGGACAAGCAGTTGGTCTCGTGGACTGTTGTGGCTGAGAGCCGTGGTAGTCGTCGTTTTGTTAGGCTGTTTGCTAGTTTCTATGGAATTCACTTTATTTGGGCCGGACTAAGAGGGCCCTACCCGTCACAAGACCCACTAGAACAGTCAGGGATTTGTATGGTGAGGAATATAATGCACAGCGGTGAGCCTAGCCATGTAGCATGATCATGATCTCTACCAGAACATATCTAGACCATGAACATAACTATATGGTTTGTTTAAATGCTGTTTTTTTTTTGTTGTTTTTTACTTTTTTTATTTTTTTTTTTTTACATATTTAAGTTGTGTTCTCTAGGATGTCTCCCTGGCTGTGATTAAATGTGCCTGGATTTTTATATTGGAATATCTTAATTAGTTGTTTATGATTTAGGTTTTATAATTGAATCATGTGTCGATTTAAAGACCTGGTGAAGTACAACTACAGCTACACCTTTACGACATCAGGGTCTTTCAGAGAATCTATTGGAATTGTTAATTACCTTAGTTTCGGGGCTTTTGTCGGCTTTGTTTTTCTTAAGTGGCAGAGACCCCAGTCCTGTTAGCTGGCAGCCACCGGTTCACCCAAGGTGCTGTTGAATCTAGGTGTTCACTCTACTAGGACCTCATTATATATACTGCAATCTACTAATGAGTGACATGAGTAAACTGCCCTCACATTGCGATACGTCGTCTATGGACATTCTAAAACCTTAGCCGTGTACAACCTTTAAAAAAAATCAACATGTATGCCGCTTATACACAAATATACACAATTACATATGTATATTTATGGTTTCATAAATACACAAACATAATCATAAACTTCTCAACTCTTCTTTCTATAGAAAGAGTAAAACCGACTGTGTGTGTGTGTGTGTGTGTGTGTGTGTGTGTGTGTGTGTGTGTGTGTGTGTGTGTGTGTGTGTGTGTGTGTGTGTGTGTGTGTGTGTGTGTGTGTGTGTGTGTGTGTGTGTGTACGCGCACATTCAGATTCTTGCAATTCTTGCAGAATGGATCAGTCAATTCCAAGTTCCCCTCCATGGCACGCCCATCCCCTATGCCCGGCAAACAGGTAGAACCAGAGACGCGGGACTGTGCATAGCTTGTCATTATGAGTGTGGGCAGGCACACAGCCATGTTCAGTTACCATGTTGTTAAGTCTTTACACACTGTAGTCATTCATTTAATGCTGTGCTGGGTTAACCTATCCCCCAAATACCAAAACTATTGATAGGTTACTTCATAGCAGTATGGTCAGTGGTTGCTACATACTGTCTTAGCCCTTCATAGAAACTCTCTTGCCCCCTCGCCCACCCCCACACACAGTCAACACATGTCCCCCACTCACAAAGTCTAACCATGATGGCAAATCATTGCGATCATGGTTGGCGACCCCATACCCATATTTAAATGACCATCGATCTCTCCATCTAAAGCCCTATCTAAACCTCCATTGATGAGGACAAGGAGGTGGAGCCTCGGCCTGAAACAGGGTGTGGGCCTGAAACTATCAAGGCGTTGTCTGTAGTAAAGGGCTGGGGTTTATAGAGTCGAAAGAGTGCCGTCCCACACTTTGGCCTTCCAGTTTGACTTCTCTCTCTCTCTCTCTCGTCTCTCTGTCTCTGGTGTCTTCCCCCTCACATTCTACCATTCCAGCGACGGTGAAAAGGACCTCACACTGTAGGTTGGATTTACATTGCTTAGGCTTTTTTTTTTATGCCAGTGAAGCACCCCCCACCCCCCTCCCCCCCCCCCTCCCTCCTTCACTGGCATTGCATTGGAATCACGTTGGTCTCTATGAGTAGAGAGACCGGTGTTTGATTTGCGCAGCAGTGCAGCTGCTGTACTCCAGATTGGGGGACATATAGGGGCTGAGGACCTCCACTCAGGTGAGTGACTTGTGTGAATCTAGCAGGGACATAATTACACTTGAATCCTATATGGGTAGTCTGAGACTTTCTTAAGTGTACTGGGTTAACTACCCAAGACCCTGGGGTGCCTTGATTTAATAGATACACATCAAGTGTGAGCAAGCCAAGTTTAGGATTTAACATTTAGGAGTATTTGTTTAAATCAGGAGTGTCATTCTGTGACTTTGGCTCTATCTGTATCTATATTCTATATTGTCCCCTATTCTTGTCTCTTCTGTGTCCCGGCACCCGTTCATTCCATTCATTCGTCTCGGCTCCACGTTGAGCTCATTGAGTAAAAATGGCAGTTGAGGAATAATCCTAGGGGGATGCTTTTTACTTTCCTAACTGGAAGCGCCCACCTTCCGATGACAACCTGGGCTAAGTTCCTATCTATGACCTCAGATGGAAGGCTTGCTACTAGGGCTCACCTCTTTACCTGTTTGACTTGCTCAGTAAGTCACCTCATTGTTTGAGCAGGAGATTACAGTTGGCAACAGGGGATTTAAAAAAAAAAAAAAAACTCTTGTATGACTGGACATGGGCTTTGAATCGAACATGACATTCTCCCCGATCATTTTCAATTATTTACATTCATTATTTTTATAAATTTTAGTTGAATGATATTGAGTAAAAATGCTAACGTCTTTGTGTATATTACCCCCCCCCCCCCCCCGCCGCCTCTTACCTGTCGGGGCGTACTGCCCTGGGCCGTGGATGGTGTTGAATGAGCCTCCTCCTCACTGTTTGTTTAGTCGGTGTGGAGGAAGCAGCTGGACCGGGTTGTTTTATTGCCTCCCTTACCCACTCTCAGCTAGGCTCCATTCTCCCGCAGGCAGGCAGGATTATGTCAAACATAGCTTGAATCCTTTTTCTCGTTTTCTGAATTTCAGGGGGACAAACTTAAGCCGTCACCATGCTGCAAGAAATCATGGCAAATGTTTTACGGCTCCACGCCCTCGTTATACAGAGAACGGGTGAGTACTGTTTGCGTTGCGTTGGGTTGATAACATAGTTGTGTGGTAATCTCTCCTATAGTCCGTGCAACAACGCCTCCATGTGCTCTGGTGATTTGCAGATGACCGGTTGAGGGGCTACCTATTGATGCACAGCCCCGTACTGATGACCCTCATCTTGTTGACCTACGTCTTCCTCTCGGTGTACGCGGGACCCCGCTTCATGGCCAACCGCAAGCCCCTCGACCTCAAGGCCCCCATGGTGGTCTACAACTTTTCCATGGTAGTCATGAATGGATACATAGTGCATCAGGTAAATGCTTTTCCTGCTCATTGAAATGACCCAACAATCCAGTCTTTTGTGTCAATGTAAAATAAAAGTGCAAAATATTATTATTTTTCAGTGAATTCCTTCTTTTTGTAACAGAAAAAGACTAGTCTATCCGAATACAGTTCCACACAGTCACTACCCTATCGACGCCTTACTTGTTGTACCTTTTGTGGTATGTGTTGATTGGTCGATATCAAATGTGATGACACATGTGATGCGTTTTGCCCTGGCAGTTCTTAGTGTGGGGATGGGGAACGACGTACTCGTGGCGGTGTGATCTGTGCGACTTCTCAAGCAGCACACAGGCCCTCGGGGTAAGCTGCTGAATCATTGTTTCTATCGCTGTGGGTCATACTTGATGCTACACCTTTTAGTCTGCAGGCTACACTTAGGCCCAATCCCATTTCTACCCCTTCCCCTTACCGCTCCCCCTTGTTTTGAAGGGGTAAGGGGAAGGCGTAAGGGTTAGAAATGGGATTGGGCCTTAAACTCTGTTATGAGCTCCAAGTGTGTCACGATGTTAATACTAGATGGATTGATACTTGAAAAACTGACCTAAATTCATTATCGCAGCATGCTATGAATATCATTAAATTCAGATTTTGCTTATGCATGCAGCGGCCATTTTTAAAAAAAATTAACATTCACATTCACTGACATTACTTCTATCTTTCCAGATGGTTCGAGCATCCTGGATCTTTTATATTTCGAAGTACATTGAGCTTCTTGACACTGTAAGTGTTTCAATCCAACATTTGTACCCTTTTTACTTCTTAACATCAAGTGATCGCTAAACAATTGTCTAAAATTAACGAGTAAATGCTCTTGTTTGCAGCTATTCTTTGTCCTGAGAAAGAAACAGAGCCAGATCACGTTCCTCCATGTCTTCCACCACTCGTTTATGCCCTGGACCTGGTGGTGGGGCATCACCTTGACCCCTGGTAACCTCTCACCTCATTGCTGTCAACGATCAAATGGACATTGTAGCCAAAGGCCTTACATTTGAAAATAAATTGTGTGTGAAAGGCTCAATGCCCAACCTATTTCAAAGAATATCTACTATAGGTCTGTATTTGACCCAAATTAACTATGAGTAAATAGTAGGGGGAATGGAGGGGATTGGCTGTTACATTTTGTGTTTGGTTACATCTATAATATTTTATAAAAAGATCTCATCCTATTTTTGACTTGTCTTCCAGTCGCAGGAATGGGCAACTTCCACTCCATGATAAATGCAGGGGTCCACGTGATTATGTACTTCTACTACGGGCTCTCGTCTGCAGGACCCCGCTTCCAGAAGTACCTCTGGTGGAAGAAGTACTTGACAGCCGTCCAGCTGGTAGGGCTCCGTCTTAACCCAAAGTTTTGTTTTTGCATCTGACTATACGTTGAGGCACCCCCTGGCATGCTCTACAACGATATTGTTGTCTAACTTGAATCGTTCATCTCCTGTCTAGATCCAGTTCATTATGGTGTCGGTGCACATCAGCCAATACTACTTCATGAAGGACTGCGACTACCAGGTGCCTATGTGGATCCTCCTCATCTGGATGTACGGAACGTTATTCTTCTTCCTCTTCGCCCACTTCTGGGTGCAGGCCTACATTAAGGGCAAGCGGCTCCCCGTGGCCCACCCCAAGGAGAACGGCGTGGCACGGGCGACGGTCAAGGAACTAGAAAACGGAACGGCGCCCTACCTGTCAAACGGCAAAGTGCTCGTGAACAAAGTCAAGGAAATCTAACCTTTTTTTTTTTCCACTGAAGAGAGAGAGACAAAAATGACAATCTATCGGAGCTCCAGGAATGCCATCGAGTTCACACGGTTACTGTTCAACTGAATGAAATTTCTGTAATTATATTTATGCACTGATTTTTTTGGGGACGAATGGATTTTACAGTTTGGTGTCTGCTTGCCACATTGTTTTCAGATTATTCGTTTGTTAAACTCGACCGTGATATACACTGGATGAAGATAGTCAATTGTCACTGATGGTATTCCCAGACTCAATTGACAGTTGGATTAACCCTTTTCTCGGGAGGAATCGCACAATTACTGAAAAGACTACCACATGCAAGTTGTTGCTACACAGGTTGTCAAGAATGTTGTCATTGTATCCAAGTGTCCAATGTTTCGTATTTTTTCTTAATTTTTAATTTAACTGAGTAAATGTTTTGAGATCAAATAAATGTGTTGCTTCGACATCAGCTATGGTCTGAGTTCAAATCGATTTGCTTTCTATGCACGAGATACGTTAAATAACCAATTACATTCCATAGCCTACTTTCCCTAACATTTGTAAATTAAGTCTAGTACAGTGTTGGAACGGCAAGGGATAGGCTAAGTAATCCACCTAAGGCATTAACTGCCCTTTAGTTGAAGTGCATATTCATACGCTAAGTTCAATTATTTTTTTTACTTGTCACTAGTGTAAAAATGGAGCGTCCTGGGATAGATGCAGTCTATTCCAAAGCATGTCTTGTGTGCATTGGAATTGGTCGCTATTCTTGGAAAACTGCACAACAAATTTGCCTGCTCGACAGATTTCTGAATCACTGGTGCGTCTGAGTTGTGAATGCAAGTAGCCCTCTAGAGTGGCGAACTACACTGTTTTTTTCCAAGTGGAGGATAAAAGCATCGATAGAGTTGAAAACCATAAGTTGGCATGTGGAGTTTCATTTATGCCGATGGGGAGAGTGTCGGACTTGTCTACGCCAGTCGAAGGGAGCGTGACGTCACATACGAGACGCGTAGTCCGTTTTCTCTAGCCATTAACTGAACAATTTCACAATCAACGGTCAAACTCTTGGCATGAACAATTATATAAATCCCAAACACAGGAGCAATCCGGGGCATATAAAGACTGAGACCAGAAGATCATTTTTTCCCCCCCATTGAAACATTCATATTTTTCGATCTCATATGTCCCGTGGGCTCTACCGGAAGGGGCGTGACTTCGCCACTCTATTCAGTTGTATATTGCCGGGAAAAGCACGTAAAGGGTAATGTTAATCTCATACTTCCATGTGGTACCAGCGGATGACTAATAACCAACAGAACATCTTTACTTGGCAAACATGATCCTTTCATGAATGCCTGGAAACAGATCTTGAAAAATGGCAGCTCCTCCCAGTCCCTTGAGTTGTATGTGTGTGTGTTGCAATAGCACTATCTGCTGGAGTGTCACTTGGCCTACCCATTCCCCTCATGGGTGAAAGAGCGCCTGACGGAAACCATAAGGAACGTAGCTGGATGTGTAAAGTGCAATGCTCAATTTATTTCCCAGGATGTATTTAGATACAATGTTTACAGTAGAGCTCTGAGGGCATTGGCTCTTTTGAGACTTGCATGTGACTGGAGCCATAGATAAAATGTTGGAACAATTTATTCCCCATGCTCTCATCCAGTACAATGCACAACATCAGCAGAAAACATTGTAAAACTTCCTGGCAAACATACATAAACAAGACGACTGACAAAAATAAAACAAAATAAAACCCAACTACCTTCTGATGATTCAACCAACAACCATCTCATGATTAAAATATAATTTAAGTAAAAAAAAAGTCTTTCTTCCGCTAGGAAATAATAAAAACAGATCACATATAGTCAACGCCAATGACCCCACATTGACCGAAAAACGATCAGAGTCATCACCTAATGGTCTGGTGAATGACGCTACTGGTGGACTTCATCATCCGTGTCGCCTTCTTCTTAATGGGGTCCAGCTCAAAGCTCTTCCAGAGGCGCACCGTCTCGTCGCCGGCTACCGTGGCGACGGTGGAGCCGTCCGGGCTCAGAGCCAAGTTGAGCACTCTGTCTTCATGGCCTGTCGAGGAATCATACACGGAATTGAGACGACAAGCAGAAGAGTTGACGGAGGCGAGTAGTTCCTAGGGTCGGAATGTAGAGACGTTTTAACGCGTCGACTCACCGGCGAGCTCAGCCACTTTGGTGAGGGACGGGTACTTCCAGATGACCACGTTGTTGTGGGCGTAGCCGTGGCCCGACACCAGCTCCTTGTAGTTAGGTGCAAACACCAACGAGGAGATCTGCAGTCACAGTCATCAAGTTGAGAGAGCGTGGCACATAATATAAAGCACTCAAACAGCACAAAGGAAAACACCATCAGGGTTAACAGTAACCTGGGAGGTTACCTGGGACTGTGTGTCAAGCGCACTGATACAGGAGCCACTGTTGACGTTCCAGACGCGGATGTGTCGGTCACTGGTGCCGCCGCCGGATGCCAGAATGTTTGGCTGCCATGGGCACCAAGCCAAAGCCTAAAGAAAGAAAATAAATACTTCTCACTGATCCATTTGGTGCAGCTTTCCCTCAGGTAACACGGCTTTGGCATTCCTGTAATGGGTAGCTCAACATTCTACACACAAGGGACGATGAACTACAACAACACACAAGCTTCAGTTACATGTTACGTCATCCAGACGCCAATGCCTTACCTTAACTGCACCTTGGTGCTCGCTCCAGCAGTGGAGGGACTGGCTCTCGTTGCCGATGCTGCCTTCGCCAAGACCGGGCCACACGTACACCATGTTGTCGTTGCCGCCACTGGCCAGGTAGCGGCCGTCGGGGGACCACTCCAGGCCGCACACCTCCTGCGTGTGGCCCTCCAGCGTGTAGATGTGGTGGTTGGCCACCCGGACGTCGTGGTGGTGGATGTGTCCTGAACGTGACGCACTGGGGAGACGAGGGAATATGAGACCCGCACTTCAAACCGATAGCAGGTCTTCCTGATGAGTGGCCAATGTGGGGGGATGGGGTGCGTAGTGGGTGTTGGACTCCCCGTCACATTTGCGTCAACTGCAAATCTCTTTACAGACACCAGATGATTGTTTTTTCCAAGGAGAGCTGAATAAAGTGGTCTGTTGAAGTAATATTTCCATCAATGTGTATATGTGAGGTCCCCCTTACACTGTAAAGCGTCTTTGAGTGTCTAGAAAAGCGCTACATAAAATTTCAATTTTCAACCCATCAATCCATGTACCCTAGGGGGTTGTGTCCTGGATGTAGGGGCACCTTTGAAAGGCATTTATTGAACAAATTGTGACACAAAATACAGATCTTAATTAGCCATTTTGTTGTACTGATTGCCTAAAAATTAGAGTAAACATTATTCAATTTAGACATCAATGGTAACCAAAGGAAGCGTGGCTATTTAGCACATCAATGTTCATTATGACATAATGTAAACATCCATGTTTCAGTCTTGCGTAATGCACATTTCCTTACCAATACAATCACGCATAATACTTTAAAAAAAGGTTGAAACTAGACAGCGTGGATCATTCAACAGCCAATCAGTCACTACATTACATACATCCTCATATTCTACAAATTGTCGGTAGTGCATGTTATCCAATCAACGGTCACACAATAGCCATGCTGCATTAGCAAGATTACCTGGACAGAATGTGGTCGTTCCAACTCAGGCTGCCCACTCTAGCAGTGTGGCTAGTCATGCTTCGCAGGCGCTTCTGATTCTCCACATCCCACAACTAAGAGAGCAGAAGGGGGGTACAGGCAGGAATGAGCTACAGTCACCCCGTCATCCGTTCACCGCGCCATCCGTTCACCGCGTGCTCGTCAACCATGTCTGTGTGCAGTCAGTCGCTCACCTGAACCTTGAAGTCACTGGTTCCTATGGCCAAGTAATTGCCCTCTTTGGTCCAGGAGACGGAGGTTATGTAGTCCTCCTCCCGCTCCATCTTCATCAACAGCGTGATTTCGCCTCGGGTGGCGTCCCACAGGTAGACGTTGTCATGTAGCGCCACAGCGAGAAGGTTCCGGCTGCTCCAGTCGAGCAGGTTCAGGTCTGTTGGTTGTGGGACAAAGAGGGAGCCATATTGAATACAGGGTGTCCTCTATTCAAGAGTGAATAAATATAAACAACTGAAACGTGGTAGGAGCTTATTTGAAATTACCATATTGCAATGACTCAGTCCTTGCCAATATTGGTCAAACCATTAACTTACAAAAGTCATTTCTGAGCTCTGGAGCGTCCAAGATCCTATCAGGAACCGAAGAGATGTATCTCGTCTTTTTGACTGAAGAAGGCGTGACTTGACTGTAAAGGACCTTTAGGTTGTTTTGGTAACCTGTAGATCAGAACGGTAACATACAACATAAGAAGACTACTTTTCAATCCAGGATGGGTCAAATCAAATAGTCATTAGGACTCCCAAGAATATAGTCAAGCAAGAACATTTCTTCAATTCCGTTACCTTCGGGAGCATTCAAAGGCTTTCCACCAAGGTGCAAGATCTTTGCCTCTTCAACGGCGTACCCATTGAGAGAGACTGACCACGCCTTCTGGTTCTCCTTCAACATTCAAATAAATGTCAGCAAAATCTCAGCAATTATTCCAATAGAAAAGAGTGACGATACTAATTCCTGCTGATTGCATCTCATTACCAACGCGGGGTTGTTTGGATCCAGAGGTTCATTCTCCTTGGTTAACAGGAAGCTGGCCACATCGAGCTGCTGTCCGTTTCTGATCGGGATGAAGCGATCGCCTCCAACTTTGGATGGTGTGCATTTTTTATTTTTTCCTATTGAAACAGTGAGGCAATACGTTTTATTGAACAGCAGCATCGGCACGTGTCCACTGCCCCGACAAATGTAACAGTTGCAACTCTGTCAAGGCTGTTTACGTTACCTGGAGTTTTGCTTGGGGTCTTCGATGTGGTCAACGAAAGGTTGACAGACTTCCCAGGTGATGGTAAAGCGGAGGAGGTTGAGGTACTGGCTTTTCTCTGCCACCTGGCCATGGGCGCGTTTGTGATTGGCATGTCCAACTTCAAAATGCCTTGAATATCGTTTTCGAATCCGAATTGAGCCATGGCTGAGGCACTTTTTTTAAATGATCTGTGTATGAAGACACTGTTAACATAGGAAAAAAAACACACGGTTGCTTCTCTAGCGATAAAACAGTTGCATTTTAAACAGGATGGCTCCATGGCTAAAAGGACAATACGCAACAGTCGACGATCGCGTACATGGCTGCATTTAAATATACTGAATAGAGCAGACATCCAACTATGACGATTACAACAAGATGCATGCTACCAGGTTTTTAACAAACACAGCGTTTCTATAAAGTACAAATCTGAAACAAAAACAACTATCTAGGTAAAACACAATTGAGCTACATATTTCTACAGTCTGTCTGTAGTCGCTATAAAGACCATTCAGCAAAGTGTTGTGAATGTAAACCAATCTTTACTCACCACACCTCAGTTAGTATTAGCCAAGCACGGCGAACCTTCCTCCCGTTCAGAAATTTTAAAATTATGAAGCACCCAACGTCTTGTTTAAATGTCCAAAAGCACTGCGCTGATTGGCCCATTCTTTTTTCTTCTTCTTCTTCTTCTTCTTCTGATTAGTAGCAGATCAGAGTTCTTCACTATATACCGCCACCTACTGGACTACTACACGGGAGTGGGTAGCAAGGACGTTGGCAAATGATACTTTAAATCAGAAAAAATAATACAGAGAAAAAGCATACAAACAAACAAAACAAAATAAACAAACTACCAGCATAAATAAATGAATACAAATAATAAAAAATATATATATATATATATATATATATATATTTAAGGTTAAATGCTTCTAATTAGTTCAGTATCATTAAGATACATAACAAAATACCTGCTTCTTTTTCCCTCCATTCCTTGCTCCTGTAAATTATTGTGAATGTAATTTTCTTCATCCAGTTCTTTCCATTTCTGCCTGTGCTGGTCAAATTTCTAACATTTAAATAAAACATGATTAACATCCTCTACAATTTTGTACTCGGAGCATTACCTTTAATTGCTTAAATCCAATATGACCTAATCTCAACCTTGTTATTCCAACTTCTTCATGTCGGTTTAGCCCCTTTGAGGTGATTATTTTCCCTCAAACACTGCTCTGGTTCCTATGGTAGTATCTGCCTGTGCTCTCTGACTCCCATTCATCTTGCCACCTTAACATAACCTCAGATTTAATTAATGATATGGCATCACCTTTGCCCAATGGAATGTGAATATCTGTTTGGTCTAGTTAATTTATCAGCAATTTCATTGCCATAGATTCCATAGTGGGCTGGAATCCAACAGAACTGTATAACTAAACCAAGGCTTATAATACTTAAAAGAAGATGCTTTACCTCTATTACCAAATCTTCACGTATTGAAATATCTGTTATAAAACTTTGTAGTACTGCCCTAGAATCAGTACATATAACTGATCTAAGAGATTTAGTACCACCCATCAAAGAGCGGTTATTATTGCAGTCATCTCTATTGAGTATGCTGATAAAAAGTAACTCACTCTACATCCATATCCTTTTTCAAATTCTGGAATAGATATACCAATATCACATTGCCCTTTGGGATCTTTAGAACCATCTGTAAATATTTTCAGGTATCCATAGTATGAAGTAGGAAGCAGGCTTGAGCAAAAATTTGCTTGGTGAGATGCTCGCTTTTTTCTGTTAATAAATCAATGTTTACCTCTTGATCAGGGAGCATGAATACAACTTAAAGCTAATGCTGGACCATACTTTAATTCTTTCAATCCATACTCATTCACTAAATTGTCAATATTCCAACCAAATCCATTGGCCTTTTTAGTCTATTCCCAACAATCACTAAGCACTGAAATTGATTGGTTCTTAACACTTCCTTTTAGTCTAACCCAGTATGTTAAAGACAATTGCCCATACCTGTGAATTGGGGCTTCCTTAAATTCTACTAATAAGGCGCTTAGTTGTTCTAAACGCACCTAGGGCAATCCTCAAAGCCTTAAACTGCATTGTTTACATTTTCTTGAGGGATGTCTTACATGCTAAGATACAACCATAATCAATTGTTGATCTCATCAATGCTTTATATATGTAAATCAGTGACTGCTTGTCTGCTCCCCAACTATGCCCTGTAACCATTCTCAAAAGATTAGTTACCTTTTTACACTTTGTTTACATATAATCAATGTGATATTTCCATGTGAGTTTGGCATCCAACGATATTCCCAAGTACTTACATTTTTCACTTCTAACAAGTTGCTAATTATAGACTAGAGCATAATTTTGGAAGTTTCAGGGAGATTTTTCCTAGTAAACTATCCAACCTGTGATTTTGAAGCAGAAAATGTAAAACCCCAATCAACTCCCCACTGTTCAAGTATATGAATGTCCTTTTGAATCTTATCATTAATGTATGAAATGTTGCGTCCTCTGCTCCAAATCACAGCATCATCTGCATATAATAGGCCTTTATTATTCTCTCCCAGTTTGTCATATATGTCATTAACCATTATGTTGAACAAGATGGGACTTATAACACTCCCTTGAGATTGGCCCATTCAACACTATTGCGATCTCTACGTCAAGTCACAACCCTGTGATTGGTTGTAATCAACTTCCGGGAAGAACAACCTCGTAATGCTTTTATTCCTTGGTAGAATGGTATCGCCATCTTCAGGCCAAAGTGTGTATACTTAAATCACTTCTTACAGACAATTTGTACCAGTTGTTTTTTTTGCCTATAAAGGGGTTATTACATAGCCTATATAACAGTGCGCGTTGACTCCAACAAATAAAGTACATCTATGTCAGATTTCGCTTAGCTCACTTTAGATTCAGAGATTCAGAGATTCAGACTTTATTGTCATTGTGCAAACTTGTACAATGAAATTGGGGTGGTGCTCACTACCCATAGTGCAAAATAAAGCAGTGCAAAAAGCAAAAATACAAACACAAACAGCAATAGGCACAATAAATATAAATATGCAGACATAACATATAAGTGTATTTCTTTAAATAAATAAATATGGTAGAGGATTTCACATGTCCATTGGGGGGGGGGGGGGGGGGGGGGGGTCAGGTGTTAAGTAGACGAATTGCCCAGGGGTAGGCTATAGGTATTCCTCAGCCTGTTTGTCCGGCTCCCAGTAGACACAACTTGTACTGAAACTATCAACAGAGCTGACTATATATAAAACATATACGGGGATATTCTATGATCGCCGAGGACTTTTTATCCAGACCTGGCATTCTTTTGCGTGTTTTGAGGTATTGTGTCTCTGCGCACTGGGCGCCAGATGTGCAGCCCTCTGAGCGGCGGTCGAAGGCGGGTCTCCATCAAACATGGCAGCCCTCTGATTGGCTGGGTGGCGGTAGAGGGTTGGTCTACACGAAACATGGCTTCCCTGTCTACTGGTGAGCCTCAAGAAATGGAAGGTAAATACATGTTTATCATCTGATTTCTCCCCGTGTTGTGTTTGCGTCATGAGTCACCGCTCGACAGGGACCCCGTCTCTTTAATGATGTGTGATCGTTGTGGATGTGTGCGTTGTATGGGGGTAAAAAGCATCCCCTGGACGTGAGGCTGATATCAACAACAAGACTGCCTGGTCTTGTTCTTCATTGGGCTACCTCACAATACCTGAGAGCGAACGTTACACCGGCTTTCCAATGTGTGTCAGTTGCTCATACGTATATTATTTAAGGACTATCATCCTATTTCCTGACATTAACTTACTTAGTGTCTTATTTTAATTTTAAATGGCAGTATGGCCATCGAAGCTTAGCTTGCGAGCTAGCCTATCATGGGTATCTCCCATGATTTGCTTACATTCGCTATCAGTGTACTCTTTTGATCATTTAGATTCGCGATGTAAGACGTAGGGCAACCATAGATTAAGGTTGCTCTTCCGTTAAACATGTTATGTCAATGATATTTAAATATAATATGAATCTTTTAAGTTTTGTGTGACGTGTGTATGGAGTGTGTTGGCAACTTAAGGCCTCCGGCGAGCATATTGGTGACTATAATCGCTTGGGTCCATTGCGTCGTAATCGTTGTAGCCACTGCAGATGTCAATGGTTTGAAGCACAGCTCTGAACATCTTTCCCGGTTAAATCTCTAGTGGATCGGCGTGGCGAGTCTGAAGAGTCAGGAGATGAAGAAACTCGGAGGAAGAGTATCAATGGCGAGCAGGACACCACTCAGCCATCTACCTCAAGTAACTATTTTTGTTTAAACAACACCATATGTCTAAATGATCATTACAAAAGTCATTTAAATAGATATTTAAAGTGCGAGTAAGACCTACATGTTATTATGTTTTATGTTTCATTTAAAGAGGAGTCCCCAGTTGATATGGAGACGATAACCCTGGACCCTGATGAAGAAGTAAGACATTTTTGGTATTTGTTAGTTTACTTGATTGTTATATAATTGTTATAAGATGTTTCTGCGTCATTGTTTGTTTGTAAATTAGGATCCACGAATAATGGTTGCTTATTGTCTTTTTTAAGGATGTTGATCTCGTTCACTGTCGCATTGGGAAGATCGAAGGATTGGAGGTGTTACAGAAGGCCAAAGTAAGTGGTTTAATCGGGTCTGTTACAATTTAAGGTTTTGTTGAATGTCGTAGTCATGCTTATGCGATCATATTACCGATTACATTTTTTTGGTGTTCCTCTCCTCTCCTCTTCCTATCCAGACCCTCTCCCTACGCCAGAATCTCATCAAAAAAATAGAAAATCTAGATGGCCTAAGATCACTGCAGGAATTGGACGTCTACGACAATCAGATACGCAAGCTGGAGAACCTCCAGAATCTCACAGAACTAGAGTGAGTCCGACAGTACTGCCTTACTGCCTGGATCCTCTACATAATCCTCCATAGCCTATTCACTTTGGCTGTATAGTGGACAAATGTCTGGATCTGTGCGCTATTTGGACCAATGGCTGTCTTGCTTTTCCCTTTTATATTAGGCAGCTTGACGTTTCCTTTAACGTTTTGAGGAAGATTGAGGGGCTGGAGCGGCTGACCAGAATAAAGAAGCTGTTCCTGCTTCACAACAAAATAAGCACCATCGCCAACCTGAACCACCTAACCAGTCTGGAGATGCTGGAGCTGGGCTCCAACCGGATCCGGGTAAGATAGTCAGCCCCTGGGAAGGTTGTGCTCAATAATGAATTGTCCTCGGTCATTGAATGACAAAATATGTATGTTTTGAAAGGACTCTGTGAACATGTTAAATTGTGCATAATAAATAAATGATAGCAAATGCCTGTCGACCAATAGCAACATTGATAGCAAATAATAGAAAAACTATCTACCAATTAATTTACTAATGGTTCCTGCAAGACACCTAACCTTAACTGCTCCTGGTGAGCTGGCTTTTCCTTCCATGGTTCACTCCGCGCTGTGGTCAGTGAGTGAATATATTTATAAATGGGCGAATTGTAAACGGCCTTGGGGGGGGGTCACAGGTTAGAGAAGCGCTACGTAAATACAGTCCATTCATCATATCCATATAAAGATAACATTTAGAGACCATACACTGATTTCTAAGTGTCTGTTGTAATGTTGTTGCCTGCGCAGATGATCGAAAACTTGGACAGCCTGGCCTCTCTGCAGAGCCTGTTCCTGGGAACCAATAAGATCACACAGCTACAGCACCTGGAGGGCTTACATAATCTCACAGTTCTCAGCATTCAGGTACACCTTTGATTTTCAACACATTCTTTCTGTACGTTTGAGCAATGGTGTAATGCACAGTATATTTAAATATTCACAGACACTTGTATAGATTGTGTTTTATTGTTTATGCCCCCAGAGTAATCGCATCACTAAGATGGAGGGCCTGCAAGGCCTCTGCAACTTGAGGGAGCTTTACCTGAGCCACAACGGCATCGAACTCATAGAGGGGCTGGAGAACAATGTGAGTCATACGAACGCCAGTGGCACGGGCCCGTAGTCCTACCCAGTCCAACCATCGGCAGTACAATACCTTGGACCGTCGTGGATGTTGCCGCATACCTTATCCTTTTTTTTTTGCTTTCTGTCTTTTGTCTCTTCCACAGAAAAAGTTAACGACTTTGGACATCGCGGCCAATCGAGTGAAGAAAATAGAAAATATCAGCCACCTGACGGAACTACAAGAATTCTGGGTACGACAACCCAGTGGGAAAGGGATGAAATCTGAGTGGAATTAAAACTGAAATTCCATGCGTCATTCGGTGTTTAAGTCATTGCATGTGTCATGGGAACTTGATCAGGGAGCGGCCAGAAGAGGGAATTTATCCTCATGAAAAAGGGGCTGGCTTTCTTGTAGCTCTTCCACTATAGCGCCTGATCATAAATAATGATGTATTAATAAACATGTTAATAAGCATACACAAGCTTGTTGGGGGAGGGGGGGGGGTCCGTTGAATAAAGCTGATGCCCCTGTCCCCCCCCCGTAACCCCATCCTCTCTCCCTCAGATGAACGACAACCAGATAGAGAACTGGTCCGACCTGGACGAGTTGAAAAACGCCAAGACCCTGGAGACAGTGTATCTGGAGAGGAACCCGCTGCAGAAGGACCCCCAGTACCGACGGAAGATCATGCTGGCACTGCCCAGCGTGCGGCAGATCGACGCCACCTTCATCCGCTTCTGAGCCGCGGCCTCGCGGATCCTCCCGCCATGAGCACTCCCCCCCCTCCCCCGCCCCGTCTCTTTTTCCGAAATACCAGACCTCACGTTCCAAAACCTGCCTCATAGACGTCAAACCACACGCACACAAACACGCAAACATGCACACAACACACGCATGCAACAGACGCACACACACACACACACACATACCTACACACGCACAACAGACACACACACACACACACACACACACACACACACACACACACACACACACACACAACCACACATGCTCCTTCCCCCTTACTTATACACAAATAAAAATGTATACACTTTGAAGTTAGAGCTCTGCCGTGTTCACCCACTCCAAAAAAATAAAAACGTGTATGCAGCCATGCATAACTGTATCTATGCTGTTGTCTAACAAGAAGTGTGCTGATTGGATTGGCTGGATCTGAAATTTGTGAAGAGGCAAAGAGGGGATGCCTCTCATATTTCCTAATTTGTCTCCAGCTATTATATTTTTGCTTGCATGATACACTATTGGAGTCCTCCTCTTTCACCCCCCCCCCCCCCCCCCCACACACACACACACACATTATTTTACCACTTTATGTTTGACGTTTCACTGCAATCTAATCAGAGACAAAATGGGGCATTTCAAAAGATTTTGGGAAAGGAGGAGACTTCTACCTCACCAAGTACCAGGTACTTCCCACAATAGGTACACCAGTTCATGAAGCATCTGAGAATAGATGACCTTGGGGTGTTGCGCATTGACACAAATGAATACTATTTGTTTTAGAATCCTATTATTTAGACTAAAACGTCACAGTCCTGTAAATATCACAACTCTAAGCTCAATGGGTCATTTGTATTACCCTGGTGGGTAGTCACGATCTGTTCCATAATTTGACAGATGAAAATAAAGTCATAGACCGTGCATGTGGTTATTATGGTAGGCTACTTGTCAAGTCTTGACAGCCTATTAGAAGTAAATGTGTATTCAAATAAAGATCATATCGCTCCCTGTGATTGTTGCTAGCTGTATATCTTTTTCTAAATTCAACATGAGGAGATTGCTTGTCTCAACAAATGGTTGCAGTATAAACTTTACATGAGATGCACTAGTACAAGTACAGTCCCTTTTTTGGATAATTTATTATTGTTAAACTTAACCAACTTTTTCAGATTGTTTACAGATTCATATCGGTCTTTCATAATTGACTATCGAACTATATAGAGTAGCCTAGTCCTATGCTACCGACTTGCTGTACTATTGTGTAGCGTTGGCCAACAGAGGGCCGATTTAGGGCCTGAAGTGACTCATTGATTTGTTGATAGAATCTAGAAAAATCCAATACATTTAGTTTATTCATCAAGGTATGTATCAGTGAACAGTTGTAAAACCAGAGTATTCCGTTTTAAAGTAGTATATCACAAAGTGCATGTTGATGATGTTTAATATAACATAACTCATAGCTTAATAATAATATCAACTAATAATAGTTGAAGGATGTAAAATATACATTATTATTGCAAAGCTCCAAATGCATTTTTCAAAAGCATTCGTTCCTTCAAAAAATACATCTCCCACAATGCAAAACAAAACCTTCGGTGACGACGGGGCATTGCGCCAGGGAAAGGACGGCGGAACGCACGCGCAACATTTGTGTTGTTGTTTGTGGCGGTAAGATGGCGGCGCTCGGAGATTCATCAGCTCCGGGGGTGAATGGGTTAATACAACAATTCACAGCAATCACAGGTAAATAAAATATTTGTATTTGTGTTTGGGCCACACGGTAACCATTTACTATCCCCCCGAGCAGCTAATCCGCCTAAGCACCTGAAATGTACTGCGCAGGAAACAAAATGGGCATGGATGTGTTGTACTGCCCCCTGTCAATGCTCTGCATTGGAAAGAGAAAAGCCAGTCACGGCTGACAAGTACGTGGGTCTCTGGCTCATAAACTTAAAAGTCAAACGGCGTGGGGAAGGTGTTTTCCTTTCACGTGTGCCAAAATATAGCTTTCAAACACACTCTACACGTGCAGTCTTATCACAGCGAGGTGACGTTCGCCAAACTTGCTCGATCATCTTTCGGATTGCATGTTTGAATATCTGGAATGGACGTCGGGTGTGCAACATTTTCCCTGACGAGCAGAGAGAGAGCAGTGCTAGCTCTCTAGGCTCCGCCTAATGTTCCTGGTAGCAGGCTGGAAATGAAAGCCCCTCACTTTTTGGTGGCATGATCGCAGTACGAGCGCTCAACCGTTCAATGATATGAGAAAAGTTACCAAACTTCGCTGTAACGCAGTATATTTATTTATGTGAATACACCATCGGTTTGAATGGATGATGAAAATGAAAGGGGTTCCTTGGAGATGATACTTGCAATGTGAAGTGAGCATGCGCAGTTCAGTACTTTCAACACATGAACTAAACCGTCGGTACAGGTCGGGTCATGTGCACGGGTGGCTTGTAAACTTCCACATATAATATCTCCCACAATACGACCATATAATATGCAAAATATCATGCATCATGTTAATAACGCTTTTCGCCATTGGATGATAAAAATGCACCATTGTGTCCAACATGGTAGTGGGGTTCAACATGTTCATTCTGCTGTAGTTTCCTCCTCGTTCCACATGTTGATCATATCATTGGGTCATATATATTTATATATCTTCTTATGGTTATTTTCTAGGAGCTACAGAGAGTATAGGAAAACATATGCTGGAAGCATGCAACAACAACCTAGAGATGGCCGTCACCATGTTCCTGGATGGAGGTGGCATCGCCGAGGAGCCCAGCACCAGTTCTGGATCTGCGGCGGCTTCGAGCAGCAGAGCTCCACCTGAAGAGTAAACAGATCTTTTATTCATATCCGGAACACCTACCCTCACTGTGTTGTATATTCTGCACTTTAGATATTACTTATTTTGTTAAAACGTGTTATGGTCTAACACGTTGCTACTTGGTGGATGTTTGCAGTACAGGCTGATGTCGCCTTATGTTTTACAGTGAAGTACGTGCGCCGATTCCCCAAAAGCAAGACATATTGGTGGAGCCGGAGCCACTGTTCGGAGGTGCGGTTCTCATTATCTGTGTTTGGCGCCTCACACTTCTTAGGGATCGACTCTGTCGCATTGTTCTGTTATTTTGTTCTTATTGCTGACACGTGATTGTCATTTGACGACCTTGACTGTTACCCCTGACCCGCATATCCCATCCAGTGCCAAAACGTAGACGTCCTGCACGCTCCATCTTCGATGGCTTTCGGGACTTTCAAACGGAAACAAGTGAGTTTCCTCATTGTCTTTTGTTTTTTAGTACTTTCTTAAAGGGAAAGTTCACAGATTGTCATTGTTTACCTCGTTTTCATGTCTGTCAACGTTTAGCGTATGCATCCTCTAAAATCATCCTCTAAAATCGAGAAATAAGGTTGGAAACCGGTGAACTGCCCCTTTTCAGACAGACTAGTCAAGAGTATTTAACTTGAGCTCTTAAGCTCAAGTTAGCACTTAAGTTAAGGTATTTAAGTAGGGAAATGACTCAAACCTTAGTCATAGTGGTCGTCTTCTAGCACCTCACCTGGGGTGGATGGTGTGTTACTCCAGTCCGACAGGAACAGGAGCTGAGGAACGGCAGCACGGTGGACAAGAAGCTGAGCACCCTGGCAGACCTTTTCCGCCCCCCCATCGAGCTCATGCATAAAGGAAGCTTTGAAACGGTAAGGTTCTGGCGTGGCCGGACTATTACTTTATCCGTATTGAATTGCATCAAATGTTTTGTTGGGTTGTATTGGTAACAGACCAGATAAAGCTGGTTCATAGAAGAAGCCATCAAGTCATTTGATATATACGATAAATTCAAAGATGGATTTACTTAACATACATATATTCGATAAGAAACGTTCTTTTTAAACGGCAGTAGCAAGATTTCCATATTAGTAAACTAAATTGCAGGTTATCGTTTTAGTTATGGTCTTAATAGTAGATTATTATAATTATTTAGTAATTTGTGACAGTTCTGCTCAACAGCACTTCCTAGTAGGGCTGCTTGATTATGAAAAGAATCATAATCACAATTATTTGGCTCAAGTTTGAAATCACGATCATCGCATCCATCTTTCTGAGAACTTTGTCTTGTGTCTTAAGAAAATACACAAAACGGTAAAAAAGAAAATGATCAAATTAATGTACAGACATGTATCCAGCTGTTCTTTCTATAAAACATTTAATAAAAAAGTAGAAAAATAGATTAAATTAGTTTTGTGATCGTTTGACGCTAAAATCAAAATCGAGATCGAAATTCGATTAATCGCCCAGCCCTACTTCCTAGTTACTGGAGAAAAGAGGAAGTGCCTTTAATTTGTGAAAGGTTTATAGGATTATTAAAACAGTGTAGCATGTGGTTAATTTTTTTTCATAGAATTGACAGAAAATGGACTATCCTGATGAATATCTTTATGAAATGACTTGTTTTTGTCTATAACGCACATCCCTAGCTCTGTGTGTGACGGTGACGATAGATTGGAATTTCAATTAATTTAAAAGTTTTGGTTGGTGAAAACTCCCCTACAACATCACTGAAGCATTAACCGTATCCTGGTAAAGCCCCCCCCCCCCACTTACAAATAAGTTTTAAAGCATTTCAACTTTTGGTCCATTTATAAAACATTCAAAATAAGAAACATGTAACAAAAAGTTTTGAATCTCCTAACTGTGCACATGCAAAGCAATAGCGATCGTTTTCCCGTAATTTGACCTACATAAAGTACAGTATATGAAAGCTGACCCTCCATTGATTCCTACAGTCCAAACCATATCACTCTGTGACAAAAACTGACAAATAACCAATCAAGAACAAACCTCACATTTCTTTTCTATAAACAAAAATTATGTCTTACTTTGGTAGTTTTTTTCCTCAAAGTTGACTTTGATTGCATGAAACCACAATAAACAGGTAATCCAGTGTCTAGGAGCAATTTTCTAGTCACAGTGTTTAATACAATCAATTGCTCCGAGAAAAAAAATTATTGGTTGCCTTCAATTAGAACAGATTACTTCATCACCATCTGGTGGCCATATAGTGTGATTGCGAATGTTTGGCTTGGTGTCATTCAGTTATATCTGCCCTGACCTTTCAATAGAGGGGTCAAGTTTTTAAATTGTACAGTCTGTTCTCAAGATATCTACCTGCTTGTGTCTCATAAAGGTTGTATTGTCAATTCTACATTGGATTTATTGATTTATTGAGAGCCCTGCTGGTGGGTGCGCTGAAATCTCGCTTGAAATACACATCAAGTGTCCGTAATGTGACGTTGGTGTTTCAGGCGAAAGACTGCGGGCAGCTGGAGAACAAGTGGCTGATGATCAACATCCAGAACGTGCAGGACTTTGCCTGCCAGTGTCTGAACCGGGACGTGTGGAGCAACGAGGCCGTGCGGACCATCATCAGAGAGCACTTCATCTTCTGGCAGGTCCGTCTCGTGTCCACTCGTCACGCCACCTCGCGATGAACCACTCTCTCCCAATCTGAGGAACCCAGACACCTCCACATGTGCCGTAATGCTTCGCTTCCCAGACTGATTCGTTTTTGTTGTGGTATTCACAGTGTCCATCCTCTCTATCACAGGTGTATCATGACAGTGAAGAGGGCCAGAGGTACATCCAGTTCTACAAGCTAAACAAGTTTCCCTATATTTCGATCCTCGACCCTCGGACAGGTGAGTCTTGACAAGGGGGAGGGGGGGGCGGGGGGGGCCTTCAGGCCATACGGATGCTTTAGATGTGCTGTGATACAGACCATGAACGGACCGTTATATGTCCATGAACACCAAAACCCGTCGCCCCCCATCAGGTCAGAAGATGGTGGAGTGGAACGAGTTGGACGTGGCGTCGTTCCTGGAGCAGGTCACGGGCTTCCTGGCCGAGCACGGCCAGCTCGACGGGCCGTCGTGCAACGCTCCGCCCGCCAAACGAGCGCGCTCCGTGAGACTCTCCCTTAAGCCCTCTCTTAATCAGGCTCCTCCCACATGTCTTTTTCAAATGCGCTCATGGCGGACTTAAGTTGACCGAGTCTCTTCCTTCCTCCCCCCCCCGCACCCCTTGTTGTGGTTTTGTGCCTCAGGAGAGTCTGATCGACGCCAGTGAGGACAGCCAGCTGGAGGCGGCCATCCGGGCGTCCCTGCAGGAGACCCACTACGAGTCCTCCGTCCTGGACGTCCCCCACTCCCCCCAGTCGGAGGCGGAGGAGGACTCGGAGGCGGAGCCCTTCTCCGACAGCGAGGGCCTCATCTCCATCGACGGCTCCGACAACGACGCGCCCGAGCCCCCCGTGCAGCAGATGCCCGCGTCGTCGTCGTCGTCGTCGTCGTCATCGACGACCTCGTCGAGCCGACGGCCCACTGCCGCCGCCGCCGCCGCCGCCCCTCCCACCTCCTCCTCTTCCTCCTCATCCGCCGCCTCCACCCCGCAGCCGCTCGGTTCCAACAGCGCCCCCGCCTGCCACAGGAAGTCCCTGCACAAAGAGCACAGCCACAGGAAGGAGGAGAGCAAAAAGAACCACCTGGAGCGGCCAGCGGAGGCGGCGCTGGCGGCCCGCACTAACTCTGAGCCGGCGCCGCCGGGGGAGAACCACTGTTCCACGGCGGCCCAGAGCACCACGCCGTCAGGCGCCGCCAGGCCCTCGGACTCGGACGGACCCGACGCCGACGACGGTATGAGGAGACACACCGCACGGCTGTCTGTGTGTGTGTGTGTGTGTGTCCATGTTGGTGTGGATGAGTGAAGTGGCGTGCAACGCCGTTGCCTGAAGTCTGACCGTTGCCGTGTGACCGTTTGTTCCTGCAGGTCCGAAGGCCAGGTTGATGCTTCGCTACCCGGATGGTCAGAGAGAGCAGATTGCACTGTCTTCCAAAGCCAAATTGATGGTGAGAGTGCAACTTATTTAGCGTTCACCGTCTAATACAAAAATAAAAGATGGATTCATTTTGTGAAGGGCATAATGGAAAGCAATGTTTGTATTTTCCGATGACTGAAAATGCTCAAACAAGGACTCTTTACTAAAACATCTACGTGGCGGAGAAAGTTCCCCTGCCTTACACGCAAATAGTATGCATGAATAATTATATGGGTTGTAATAATTATACGACCAACCCTTCAGGTCTACTGTACCACAGGTAAGCATCCATCTTCCCGTCGCCCAATGGAAAATATTTGAGGACAGCATTGCTGCTTTTACTTTTTATTGGGACTGTAGACCATAATAGCAAGTATTTTGGGTGGTTGGCTGGTAACCGGAAGGTTGCTCGTTTGATATCCGGCTCCTAGCCGAGTGTCGAGGTGTCCCTGAGCAAGGCATCTAACCCTTACTTCTCCCGACGAGCTGGCTGTCAGTGTGTGTATGTGTGTGCATGAATGGGTGAATATTAGGCAAAATTGAAATGCGCTTTGAGTGGCCTCTGGATAGAAAAGCGCTATGTAAATGTAGACCATGCAGTCGATTTGAGGACAACATTGCTGCTTTTTACTTTTTTATCGGAACTGTATGTGGCCGATGCGGCCCTTTTTTATGATATTGTGTGTTATTGAGGTTCTGATTCTCTCTCCTCAGGCCCTGGTCAGACACGTCCAGTCTAAAGGTTATCCCAATGAACGCTTTGAGCTCGTCACCAACTTCCCCAGAAGGAAACTCGCACACTTGGACTACGACATGACCCTGCAGGACGCTGGGCTTTGTCCACAGGAAACTGTGTTTGTGCAGGAGAGGAACTAGCTTACTTAATTGACCACCCGCCCCCCACTCCACCCTTCAACACATGCACCCATCCTCTGGTAGATCCTCTACTCATTACAGATGATTGGCCAGGGATCATGTCATTGGCCTTATCCCTTTTTAACACTTTTTTTTTTTTTTTCGAAATTAGGCCCTCGATTACTGGGACATGTTTGAGTGGAAGGACTGATTACCTTTTTTCTCTCCCCCATTACTTTTCCACTGGCTTGAATACTGATGTACTCTCTACTGGCAGCCTAAACCTTTTTTGTAGTGTGAAACATATGGCCAGTCAGGTGTTGACACCAGCAATCTCCAAAATGTGGTTCTACAGACCCCTTGTTATTTTTCGTCATGCGTATTTCATCTCGACCAACCCTGTATTTTTGTTTTTTCATCGCCCCGACTCGTTCCAACTGTTATCCAGATGGAACACATTTGATAACGTTCATATAAAGTTCCATGCATCTAACAAGAGAGGGGATATTTGATGAGACACTGCACAGCCACTGGATTTCACCAGTGTCTGTAGTGTCATCTCTTACTTTCCGGCTGTTTGTAACAGTTTTTCTGTACCTGGGAGGGTGATGGAAAGAAAGGCTTTTGTAAGCATCTGTTTGTACCAAATGTTACCGTTGTAGTTATTAAGGCGAGGGGGACATGGAAACAATGGTTCTGTGAATTGGAAAGGACTTTAAACGTGTCTCACTATCCCCAGCGAAGAACTGAAGATCTCGGAAGATCGGTAGATCTGCACATTTGTACTCGAGTTTCTATTGGTTCATTTTAGACTAGAAGATGAGATTTGAGAGTTTCTGCCTTTTGATACAAAAGTGAATGAATGAGGAGCTGTTCATATCATTGATCAGTCCTGCTTTGTACAGGCGTGGTGTAGAGATGATATTTAGTTGTAGTAATTGTTCATTCAGTTTTTTTTTTTTTTATATATGTTCTGCCAGGCAAATGTGCTGATGCTGAAATATAATCATCGAAACCAAAATAAATATGTTTGGTCTTCTCTTAAATTTCCAAACCTCCCAACAAGCAAAAATTCCAAATACACAAAAGGGATGGGGGCGCAAAGCTTACATTAGGAATGTGTTCTTTTGAGTTTTGACTGCTATCCAAATACCCTTCAATAAACACTGAGTCAGAGTTCTGGTTCAGAGCTCCAGAGGGATAATTGTAGGCCACTTCTATAACTAGACGGTAGATGATACGATTTTAGCATTATGGGATTATAATCAAACTTTTCAAACCCAGAGAAGTTTGGGACATGTAACTTAAATGACAGAACGAAAAAACACATGCGTGATATCAAGCACCTTTTGGGTGAACAAGTTGAGTGTTTGGCCTTTCCAGAAAGCTTTTGCGGTCTGTAGTGGCTAAAACTCCCTTGTGAATTCGTAAATAGCTCTTAAACATATTCAGTTGATTGACCGCACTAACACGGCCTATCTAGTAATCAGCTTTTCCAATGAGGCGTATCGGTTAACGGGTCAGAGATGAAAGCATATCTGCAGCTGATCAAACAATGGTCTCGAGGGGGGATGGGGGTGCTCAACCGCCCCCTCTTCTAAGCAAACTACAGCTCTGTCAAAATGTTAACCCTAACCCCACACCCTCCTACCCCACATTTCTTGGCTTTTATACCGTTCAGAGTAGTACCACAGCAATGTGCGGGGGGAGAGCCTATATAATAATAATAAGTTGCATTTATTCCAGGTACTCAAAGTGTGTGTGTGTGTGTGTGTGTGTGTTTTGAGCACCCACCTGGGTGATGAATAACGTAAGGTATGTGCGATAGCATACTGACTGTCCATTGGAGAGGTGAGTTTGGATGCAATCCGATGAGAGACCAGGTGATGATACTGTTTGTGTGGGCACAATATACATTATATTATATTTGGAGTATGAAAGAGGGCCGTAGCCCACGAGTATCAATGGGCCTATTATCTAACAAGGGAGACGACTCCAACCCTTGTTCAGGCAGACCTCAGTTGGTTCTCGGAAGGACTGGTCAATGAAAGTTAAAGTTTGACCAATGTGCCGTCTGGAAGCACTTTGCGACTGCAGAGTTAATTTGTGTTGGATGGGATAGGTTTGCGATATTTAAAAGCACGCAAATAAAAGTTTTTGGTGAATTAGCTGTATTACTGTTTGTAATCGCAGGACACTTAAATGTTGACTGAGAAACTGCTTAGAATTTTAACACAAAGGACAAACAGCAGGCTTTGGATGTTTAAACCGCCCCCCCCCACACACACACACACAGTTTTAGACTTTGTACACCCTCACTCTGTAATCACACAATCAGATAAATGTGACTAACTCTTACAACATGGAAAAACGCAATCGTCTCCAAATCATCCAATCAACCCATTGCATCATCCAATCAAATTATTGCAAAATCGCTATGATTTTGCAATAATTGGTTGATCTGAGGTTGCAGAAGCAAGCTCACGCCACCACCGCATCAACACAAACGGTCAAGTGATAGAAATGAACCATACCCTGTCAACTTCCAGAAGAACCCTGGTGTTTCTGTGGTAGCCTATTCCCCTTGACCCCATCTTTCCATGGTGTTTCAGTGTGCAGAGCCTTTAATATTGAGTTAAAGGTTCAGCTTGGTGATTTATTTACACCATGCAATCTCCTGGCTGAAAATATGCTCTGAATATTAGGGAGAAATGTTGAGTGATGTACATAAAATATTTGTGTTTTGGAAATATTAATCCTAATGATAAGAATAAATATACAAATGATCTAATTCGTGTAACAATGATAGTAATCAACTGAACTGGCATTTGTATACATTCTCTTGCACCCAGAGACTTCTCCCTTCCTCAATCTGATTTTGCATTGCTTGGTGGATGCTTAAAAACTGACCTCTTTGATTTGTCGATTCCTTTAGGTGTCTTTCCATTACAATTAGGGCATTTAGCAGACGCTTTTATCCAAAGCGAATTGCATCGGTTATTACACACATTGACAAACCTGTTTTCTAAAAGAGAACGTCTTTCAACATCAGCAACTATGCTTCCATGCTCTGCAGGATCCGAGGAAAAGCCACGTTTAGGTGGGGGTTGGCAGACACCTAGGTGGCGTGTCTTCATCTTTGCAACAGTCTGCTAGGATGCAAGACAGCTCAAGAAATCTATATGCTAAAGAAGTGTTTCCCGGATGTCCTTTTATATAATGTTGTAAAAAGATTAAGGATAAACAAATCCGATATGATAGGCTACATGTTTATGCAAAGTCATGAAAAAAAGAAAAACCATTGTAGCCTAGATTAATATGATTAAAATGATTTTCTAGAAATCGGGTCGTTTACTCTGATGGGATTTCAGTTCCATTATGTAGAAATTTTGGAAATGTTCAATCTTTCTCAACATGCGAACGCCCCCTCCCCCGCAGTGAAATTGAGCATTGGTCAAACATTGACACCCAAAACAAACGATCCCTCTATCGGACCGCTCAGCCCACTCAGAAGGCTGCTATAAAATCACCAACGCTTCATTTCTTCACAGCAGTCTGCAAGTGAATTGGAGACCCTCAGTCCGCCATGAAGCATCTCCTCCTGTCGGTGCTGTTTTGCTGTCTGGGTAAGGATCACAAAAACTCTCTCTATGTATCCCAACAATTCTATATATATTTCAAAAAATATATGCATATATACAAACTGGGGATTTAGATGGAACATATTTTTCCTTATTTTCTTATTTTAATTGCAGAAGCACTTTGTTTTAACAATTTATAAAACAAAAAAATAAATATTTTGAAAATTTTGACTTTATCAACAGCAACTGCCTTCAGCGTGCCTGTAGAAGTGGTGAGGTGGTGCGTGACCTCACCTTTCGAGAAGCTGAAATGTGATGCCCTGAAGCTTAGGCAACCGGTGTTCACATGCGTATTAAGAGCAGACGCCACTGAGTGCATTTTGGCAATCAAGGTGAGAAACCCGTGAATACTGATATAAACTACACCGTGATGCCTCCCTCGGTTGGGTTATAAGTGGTTTGGGTCTCTCTCAGGCCGGTGAAGCAGATGCCATCACATTGGACGGAGGGGAGATCTACACAGCAGGACAGCACCCCTATGATCTGCAGCCCATTATTTCTGAGAAATATGGCTCAGGCAAGTTACTTCAGTCATTAAGACAAAATCAAACCAGCCTCATGCTACTATCATAAGTTGATATTAACTATGTAACCATCTGCATGGAAACAGGGTCCTCCTGCTACTACGCTGTGGCTGTCGTGAAGAAAGACACTGGATTCTCCTTCAAACAGCTGAGTGGGAAGAAATCGTGCCACACCGGTATTGGGAAGACCGCGGGCTGGAACATTCCCATCGGAACTCTTCTGACGACGGGTCAACTCGTTTGGAGCGGGCAGGAGGACTTGCCTGTGGAAGAGGGTGAGGCTCTAGGACATGTGATCCGAGCATGGCAGTTTATTTTTCTACTGTATTTTGCCCGTGTTAATGTATTGTCTGGTGACGGTAAGGCTGAATTGTGTCTGACATCCATGGCCGTTCTTGCGGTTTGTAGCGGTGAGCACCTTCTTCTCGAAGAGCTGCGTTCCCGGAGCAGGGGGTCTGGTTGGCGGTAAACTGTGCACATTGTGCCCGAGTGACTGCAGCAAGTCGGCCACTAACGCCTACTTTGGATACGCAGGAGCATTCAAGTGAGTCTCTTTTTTTCCTTGGCAAAATTTAAGTAATTAATTAAAAGTTAATAACTGATATTAAATATCATTCTGCCACAATTTTTCGTAAAAACTAATTGCAATGTCGTACCATATTCTTTTTTTTTTTTTAAACTGCAAACTTTTTGTTAGTCATAATGCAGATGCATGTTTTGTATTGACTGACTTTGAATGACTTTTGTCTCATGAAGGTGTCTGAAAGACGATGCCGGAGACGTTGCCTTTATCAACCACCTCACAGTTCCAGGTCAGTGAGTGCAAAATCAGTTCCCTTTAGTTTCATTAATCAATTTGTTTATTCATCTACTTAATAAACAAAGGTTTTTGGAATCACCACAGTGTCAATATCACACAGTGCACACCCGCCATCGTCCCTCAAACTCTGTTGCCCTCTAACCTTTGACCCTTCCAGAGTTGACCCAACTCAAAGGCGGGACTTTCGAAACAGTCTGCACATTTATAACCAGCTTTTGGGTTTAATTCTCTGGGTTTTATTCAAGGAAAAAATTATATTTTACCTCGTACGTCATTTCATTAGATTAAATACAACTTTATTAATCCTCGGTAGGTGAAAATTGTTGCCATAGCAGTCAATTTACTAACTGGAGCCAACTGTCACTTTCTCTCTTTCACAGCGTCAGAGAAAGCCAACTACGAGCTGCTGTGCCTGGATGGTACGAGAGCTCCCATCGACAGCTACAAGACCTGTAACCTGGCCAGGGTTCCCGCCCACGCTGTGGTTAGCCGCGATGACCCCGAACTAGCCGAGCGTATCTTCACCGCCCTCACCACCGTCAGGGTAATACGCATGCACACACAACCATTCAAACACGTACACAACAATGCACAATCACACATGCGCACACACACACACGCGTGCACACATGCGCGCGCACATGTGCACAAACGCACACGGACACACAGACACGGACACACAGACACACATAAGCACGCACCCACGCACTGTATGGAGTCAGAGACTAAATGGAGACAGAGACCGACAACATCATCAGATAATGTGTTACATTGTAACATTTCTGATTTAATTAAATGCTTACCATTGTAACACCAACAAGCTAACTTTGGCATTAAAATTATCTAACATTTACTTGTTCACTCTGCAGGGCTTTAACCTCTTCTCCTCTGCTGGGTTTGGTGCTGCGAACTTGATGTTCAAAGACACAACACAGAGTCTTGTCAGGCTGCCCGACGGCAGCAACTCCTTCCTCTACCTGGGCGCTAAATACATGGCGTCCATCCGATCTCTGAAGAAAGGTAGGCCTGGACACACAAGCACCCAAGACCCCTAATGACCACTGCCATTGACTGCAATGGTGGAGAAAATAATCCATTACAAATTCCACCACATGTCACTCAAATACGAACATTGCAAGGTATATAACCAATACCTTACCTCGACTCCATAGAATCGGATCAATCAATAGCGCCTGCGATCAAATGGTGCGCCGTGGGCCACGCTGAGAAGAAAAAGTGTGACTCATGGAGTTCATTCAGCGTCGCCGATGGAGTCAAAAACGTTGCATGTCAGATTAGCCCAACAGTGGAGGGCTGCTTTCAGAGGATTATGGTGAGCTATCTTATTTCATCTTTTTTTTGGTCATCCGTTTTGTGGAGATGTATTACATAGACAAGGTCATCTGATTTGATGTGATTATAAGATGATCTGATTGGAGTTTTATGTCGGTGTCAACAGTCCTTTTATGAAATCAGATGATCTGTTCTTAGTGACTCATCATTGGACTTCGGTAAAATAATGTTATTGACAGATGAGCTGAATTAAAGGTTTTGGGGTATCTCTGTTGTTGTCCAGCGTCAAGAGGCTGATGCCATGTCTGTAGATGGAGGACAGGTTTACACCGCTGGGAAGTGTGGACTGATCCCAGCCATGGTCGAGCAATACAATCAATGCAAGTGTGGAGATGAAATACCATGCAGATATGCATCTGATTGATGAATACTTGCAATGTTCTTTTCCTAAATGTTTGGGAAGTGCATTCATTGAAAAATTCTAATAACTGCCTCTGTATTGTTTTTAACAGCACTTTGCAGTTCTGCCGGAACTCGTAAGTGTGTCAGTCTTTGCTTTAATACAATTATATTTCAGTTATAATAGACATCCCTCCTAGGAAGTCATATAACTAGCTATGCAAAAGTTAAATTTCAGTTCTGTTTGTGTGTGTTTATTTTCCTTTCTTTCTTCCCCTTTCTTTAATTTTCTTTCCAACCTTGATTTGCGTTCGCAGCTCAGGCCACATACTTCGCCGTTGCCGTGGTGAAGAAGGGCTCCGGGGTGACCTGGGGCAGCCTGAGGGGTAAGAGGTCCTGCCACACGGGCTTGGGCAGGACCGCCGGCTGGAACATCCCGATGGGCCTGGTCCACTCCATCACCGGAAGCTGTGACTTCGGTAAGCTACGGTTGCGAGTGCGAATTCCCCAACGCTTCATGTTGTCCGGTCTCCTGGTGCATTATGTTCTGTTTAGTCTGGCTGAACGGAAGTGGACAGCGTCTATTGCCTAGCGTCGGATTTCACCGCGACTCCTCCCCTTCCGGTTGCTGGCAATTCCCCACGCACTATTTTGAACGGACACCGCTGCTGCTTCCCGGGCTTAGCCCCGCCCTAGACGATTGTGATTGGTTTAAAGAAATAAAAACAGGCCCCGCCCAGTTTCCCCACGGATAGACGGCTCGAGGTAGCGTGATTCCAGACCATTCTACTTGCTGTAGTTTGGTCTGGCTTTGCGAGACTATGTTCTGTTTAACAACCCCCCCCTCCCCCCCCCCCCCCCCCTTCTCTCCTACCTTCCCAGGTGGTTTCTTCCCCAGTGGCTGTGCCCCAGGGTCTGAACCCTCATCCACATTCTGTCAACAGTGTGCCGGCAGAGGATCTGGAGTGGAAGATGGTTCCAAGTGCAGCGCCAGCTCTGTAGAGAAGTACTACGGCTACGCTGGAGCGTTCAGGTAGGGGACGCAGGTTTTATTTAAAGGTCCCATGGCATGAAAATTTCCCTTTATGAGATTTTTATATGAGTTCCCCTAGCCTGCCTATGGTCCCCCAGTAGCTAGAAAGGGAGTTAGGTGTTGTAGCTCTCGTCACAACACACAGACACAGGTTGGCCGCGAAAACTATTGCAAATAAACATAAAACAAAATGGCACATCAGCAAATGATCCATTATTTACATAAGCACGTAAAATTAAGACAAAGAAATATGACACTAATTGGTACTTTAAAATGACATGCATAAAACAGGAAATAAAGTGTATTAAGTGGTGAAATAAAAAACCTTGCAGGCCCCTTGTTGTGAAAAGAGGTTTGTTAAAGGTTATTTTACTGTCCTTGTATCTTGGCCGTCTGCTTTAGCTTCAGAGGCAAACTTATTACAATATCGCTGCACTTAACGAGCCACATTCATACAGGCTTGGTCATGCTTTTGCATCAATTAAACCAACAATAATGACTTAGTGAAACTAGGAAAAAAACATTAGTTCCGTGCTCTTGCAGCACATTAACACATTCTAATTACACATTACAAATGGGTCAGTTACATAATATTAACATTTTAACCTTTTAACCCAACATGAATTTTTATCTATTTGTGGGGGTGGGGTATGGGATTTGCGAAACGCCAGCAGATTTTGAAAACACACAACTCAAATGGTCCTACCCCTTCTCCTTCAACGCTGATTCTGACTACACCCATTCCAAGTACATGGACGCGCAGTCATGCACGAGCGAACACAGATGCGCGGGAGCGAGCCATTAGCTAGTTAGCTAGCTCCAGTAGCTACCGCAGGATAACAACAGAAGCTTGCTCTGGGTAAAGAGCTTTGAGTAAGGGGTCGCGCGGGGAGGGGGAGTGCAGTACGACTGTTTGATTGACGTACTTACTGTCCAATGCCACTCGGTGGGTCTGGAAATCATTGGCTGGAGTTTTTCGAGCCCTGCCCGTTCCACAGATGATTGACTTGTTTAATTTTCATGTCAGTACTTCTCAGTGGCTCAAGTGGGTTACGATAAGGATTTCAAGTAATTTTGCAAAAATGGCCAAAAAAGAGAATTCCATACCCAACCTTTAAGTGTGCATAATGAAAGAAAACCTATCTATGAAATGTCACACAGGGTCGGCTTAGCCCAGGAGGTAGAGCAGTTGTCTTGTAACCGAAAGGTTGCTAGTTCGATCCCCAGCTCCTCCTAGCGAGTGTTGATGCGTCCCTCAGCAAGACACTTGACCCTAACTGCTCCTGACGAGCTGGCTGTCGCCTTGCATGGTTAACTCTGCCGTCGGTGTGTCAATGTGTGTATTAACTGATGTAAGTCGCTTTCGATAAAAGGGTCTGCTAAATGCCCCGATTGTAATTGTAATTTGCAGGTTTTAAGTGAGGTATTCTGCTCCACCTATGAAAATTATAGCTCAGATTTCGAATTTGGCCCCATATGCCCCTTTCTCTGCCTTGCCCCAATGAAATAATGAGCTACGACGTGTGTGTGTGTGTGTCTGAATACACACACTGTAACACCAGTGTTGTACACTTCTTTGTTATTTGGATAACCGTTCTGCTGTTGGTGTTATGGCGCATAAAACGTCGGTTCTCTGACGTCTCTGGTATTTCCACAACGAGACCCGTAGAGGGGGTTATCTTAGCCATGGTTGAGAAGGAATTGGGGGAAAGGAACTTTGGCTTTGACTCCCTGAAGTAAATAAACCACCCCCGTCGAGGCACTACTGCTGCTGGGCGGTGGTGCCTCGGCGCTGGCCGCTGCTGAGGCGGTGGTGCCTCGGCAGCGGGGCTCCGGGGGGAGACAATTGCGGTTAACAATCCCTTTCTCCTCCATGCCGCGGTTCAGTCTACTTCAGATTGATGTGGAAGTGAAAGAACCAGAGACGTCGAAGAACCCGTCGCAGTCGGTTGAGATTCATCATATCGTCTGGAGTCGCACACAGCTTTTGGCCGTGAGAACATATATGATATGATATAGATATCTATGTATAATATGATATTATTTAGATATAGAGCTCCAGGACTCCCACCGGAGCACCCGGAGTGCTCTAGAATATTTACAGAACACAGCCAAAGTATGTGTGCGCCTCACCATTGCGATACATCCATTGTAAACAGCGCATGGTACCGTTTTTGGTCATCCGCTGCTCAGGGCCAAACCCCCACCCACCTCCTTGACCCTCCTCTCTCCTCCTCATTTGCAATAAAGCTACAGACACGAAACTGCACCTTTGGGGAAAGCTCAATGTGCGACTGGCTTGTAGTGGCTGTAATTCTAGACCACGGCTCATTTCGGGAACGTCTTCAAATACTGTGCTAGGGGCCAACTAATACCTATATCAAAGCATCCATAAAGTAGAATGCCATGGGACCTTTAAATGGATCAAACGTAATGTGTCTTGAATTGCACATCTAGGGTCATGAAGATATTTATTAATCACATATTGTGTGTGTGTTTCTGTTGTGTGTTGCTTGCTTTTTCCACCATTTTTATAGATGTCTTGTTGACGGTGCCGGGGATGTTGCCTTTATTAAACACACTATTGTGGCAGATAACAGCGATGGTGAGTGACTACCCTCCTTTAAAGTCAGTTTTTTGTTAATGTAGAATGGTAAGACAAACTGCTTAATATTTTCTCTCTCTTTTAAAGGAAATGGTCCAGCCTGGGCTACAGCATTGAAATCTTCAGAATATGAACTCATTTGCCCTGGGGGTGTTGGTAGGGCAGAGATAAGCGACTTTGCCTTGTGCAACCTGGCCGCAGTTCCTTCCCATGCTGTTGTGACGCGCCAAGACATTCGCGACGATGTGGTGAAGATGCTCCTCGACCAACAGGTTGGCACCTTTGATTGATTGGAAATTAGTTAGCACCTTGTGTCGACAGATATTTAACATAAATATTTAGTAGCAAACCATATATAATGTTTTAAAAATGTGCTTTATTTTCAGCGCAAGTTCGGTACAGATGGTAGCGATACTTTATTCAGGATTTACGAATCAAAAGATGGAAATAACCTCCTCTTTAAAGACTCCACTAAGTGTCTCAAGGAGGTACCAAGTCAAACAACAGCCGATGCTTTCCTGGGAACTGGCTACGTGAACGCCGTCAAGTCCCTCCGGCAGTGCCCTGAGACTGCTTCTGGTATGTTAAGGTCATTCAAAGAAACCAGAGCTAGTGAGCGGAGCTGAGCGGAGCTGAGCGGAGCACTGCCGCTCCAGTGAAATCGCTCCTCGCTCGCTCCAATTTAAAAGACGGAGAAATAAACTATTACGAATTGTCTCCTTAAACAGAAAACTTAAATACTAAAGAAACTAAGAGCAACGGAAATATATTTCACTCATAGAACATTTATTTTAAAAGATAGACAAGTGCAACAACGAACAAGCTTGGCAACGTCAATAGGGCGTGCCTCAGACTCGTGTTGTGAACGATATCGGAGCGTAATTGGAGTGGAACATAGCGGCCGCTCTGCCCTCTAAATTCAACAAAATTCAATCCCTTCCACTCCTCGCTCGCTCGCGCACCAATCTGCTCACTATCTCTGAAAGAAATGTCTATCTATATTAAAGGTGACATATTAAACCACAAGGTGAGAATAGCCGTTACAAGCCGTTTTGATTGAAATCTGCCTCCTGCCCTTTCATCACACGTGGGCGTGTCCACCTAGATGTATGACGGATATATGAGCAACGTTTGCTTACAGTCCACTGGGTAGGCTGGTGGACTCATCTATCCAACGCACATCTAGGTGGACACGCCCACTTGTGATGCCAGAAGAGGGAGTTTTTAAAAACGGCTTGTAATGACTAATCACATTCACACCTGGTGGTATAATATGTCTCCTTTAAGAGTTATATCTATATCTATAAATGCCTACACAAAAGATAGTAACAAATTCATCAAATTACACACTACCCTTAATGTAACATTTGTTTTACCCCTTTACACTAGATCTGGAGAAAACCTGCACCTCCTTTTCCTGCAGTACTGCAGAATGACAAGAGATTATGGCCGCCAGCACGCATTGGATGCTTTTCTAGAAAGACACAAACAAACACAAATCTGGACCCAAATGGGGAAATATCTAAATGAATGTATGTTGAATAATAGGATATGTAGCTGCTCCATTTTAAACAAGCGATAAACAATAAGATACATTTTTACAATAACATCACCGTTTTTACTGTTTTTACTGTATCTTTACCTGTAATGGCTTATGCATAGCCTTCATTTATACGGCCAGATAATACTACTATGCTTCACCTTCTCAAATAAAGCCACTTGTTTCATGCTCATATTGATATTCTTTTTTTGTTTACACCGCCCTCTTGGGTGGAGACTCTCATTGTGGACATATAGTATGTAATCCTGCAGACCAATTAAGGTTTATATTTATGAGATGCATTAATCTGCCTTATTAAAACATAAACTGAGCATATGAGCATAATTCATCATATGTACATATTTTGTTTATATTGTACCTGCCAAAGTATTCTGTGCGATATGTTGCAACACACTTTAGTCTCAATTAAGGGTTATTTAGGTTGATTATCGATTTCACTTGAACTCTCCTCCGAAGTCCTGTCAATAGAGCGGCGAAGTAACGCCCTTTCCGTTAGGGCCCATTCAAAGAAAACTAAAACATTTTGCGAAGACGTTTGCTAGGTTTTGTGTGAGGCCGCTTTGTGAACTACAGCTCTTCGCTGCTCTCGACGCGAATGATATAGGCCTACGTCACCACCCGCACTTGGAACTCCGGTACAGACATGTGCCGTTTTCCAATATCCATACTATCCGTACTTACTAGCCTAAGTTTGTGTACGTAGGGCATTCCGATTCAGATCGGGCGAAAATATGTGTACTGAAAGGACCCGGATGGTGTACTCAAAACGGTTAAATCGCGAAGTGTGTGGCGATGTACACTTTTCGTACTCAACGGCAGCCATCTTAGCTACGTAGCGGAAGAGGGCTGAGCCAGGCTGAGCCAAAGTCTGCGCATTTTCCACATAGCCTGCATTAATAGAGTCATTTTGTAGTTTTTATAGTTTTCATAGATTTTTATAGCTTCTAGGCGTAAAGAGTTCACCGTTCAAAGCGGGATGTTTATTGCGGGGGAGGAGCCGCGGCGGCAGTCGTGATCGTAATTTCCGGTTAGTGCACCACTTGAGCCCCGCTTCCCGCTGCCGAGGGACCACCACCTCTGCGCTGCCCTCTGCCCGCTGCAGGAGTCGGTGGTGCCTAAGCGCTGCCCGCTGCTCACTGCTGAGGCGGTGGTCCCTCGGCAGCGAGGCTCCGGTGGGAGACAAACGCGGTCAACAATCGCAGGCAACAATCTCTTTCTCCTCCATGCCGTGGTTCAGTCTACTTCAGATTGATGTGGACGTGGAAGAACCAGAGACGTCGGAGAACCCGACACAGTCTTTTGTGATTCATAATACGTATGGAGGCGCATACAGCTTTTGGCCGGGATAATATGTATTTTATGATCTAGATATCTATGTATAATATGATATTATTTAGATATAGAGCTCCAGGACTCTTACCGGAGCACCCGGACTGTTCTAGAATATTTACAGAAAACGGCCAAAGGCTGTGTGCGCCTCGACATACATCAACTGTAAACAGAGCGCATGGTACCGTGGCCGCAAGCTGCTCAGGGCCACACCCCCACCCTCCTCCTTGACGGGCCTCTCTCCTCCTCATTTGCATTGAAGCTACAGACACCGAAACGGCGCGTTTGGGGAAAGCTCTAGGACTATGTGTGAATGGCTCATAGTGGCTGTAGGTCTGTACCACGGCTGAATTTCGGGAAAGTCTTCAAATACTGTGTTAGGGGCCCACTAATATCTATATTAAAGCATCCATAAAGTAGCATGCCATGGGACCTTTAATGGTTCTAGCATAGGCCATAGAGGCTGTCGCTGTTTTTCTCTAACATTCTGGCTTAGGGCGCACCACCCTCTGGTGGACGCTGGTCGCCTTCAAAGGAAAGAGATTGATACAATTAAAATTAAAAATCGATTGGCGCCCTTCCTCATTTTATGCCCTGAGGGAACAAATTAAGAAAAAAAGAAATCAAGAAATGCATTTGCACCCATGTTACTCACAAAGTTGCATATGCCCATGTGTACATTCAGCCATGCTCACTGAAATTAGTGGGACAAAGTTAGGTTACCATTTGTTGTGCAAGTCAAAGACGTAAGAACTGCCAGTGATTGCTGACTGATTGAATGATTGATCACAGAGTTCGCAAAGTGGTCCAAGTTCGGAACATCAAATAGCCTAATTGGCTGATTAATTTCCTCCTCCTCTTTCTCCGTTTTCTAAATTGTACCCCTGAAGGCTTGAAGCTTTTTTTCGAGAAAAACTAAAAGATATTTTTCTTCAGAACCATTCAAATGACACAAGGTTTTTTATTGTGTAAGAAATGGCCGAGATATGGCAAAAATCTATAGGCCTATGTGCTGGTTAGCGAACATTTTCCTATTATGTGTGTGTGCGTGTGTGCGTGTGTGTGTGTGTGTGTGTGTGTGTGTGTGTGTGTGTGTGTGTGTGTGTGTGTGTGTGTGTGTGTGTGTGTGTGTGTGTGTGTGTGTGCGCGCGCGCGTACCCGTGTGCGTGTGTTCCGGATATAGGCTTTGGTAATGCCTATATCTCCGCGGTGGACGGTGGATATTTTAAATAGTAGGGTTAGTGCTTAAATTAAAAGCATTTAGCATTTTAGAAACAAAACACTTCGATCTCAATTGCAAGTACATTTCAAGTATAGGCCTACTTCCCTCTCATCTCCTTATCACACAATACAGAAAAAGCATATTGAAGAGAAAATACCAATTTTATACCGATTGTATAAAACCGTATGCCTTATCTATACGATTTATAATGGGAATTTATGTAATAAAAAAAGTGTTTATTTATACAATACCATTCATATAAAGGACAACAAGTAGGCCTATATGTAGCAGGTATGGTAAGATGTTTGTACCTACGCCAAATTTTTGTAGAACGTACGTTTCGGTTGGTTTTCTCTGCTCTCGTCAGATTACTTTGGATTTGACCGAGAGCGGTACGTACTTTGTGTAGTGCAAGATTAATGTATGTTTTAGAATGTTTAATGTAGGCTATGTTTAATTGTTTAAACAGGTTAATTTTGTTAGTGTGGCTTTTAAGCAGTTGGACTGCTTCATATTTTTACGTTTTACTGAACAAGTTAACATGCTAACTTTTCAACTGTATTTAACTGTAATTATACAGTATATTGTATAAAGTATATTTCCTTTCTGTTAGGCGTTTGTTGATGGCGGATGACCAACTGTTTTCTTTCTGTCTAAAACAATCCACAGGTATTTTGGTTGCACAGAACGGAATTTCGATATCCTTTAAACTTTATTCAGAATCACAGTTTTAGTTTCATATCGGCTTGGTTTTCAGTTGGTCTCATTGATTTACGTTGATGCTGGAGCGTGAGGACGTTCAGCAGTGTTGCAAGAATGGGCAGTTATTCCCGCCAGATTGGGCTACTTTTGGAGGATGTTCGGGCAATGTTGCAAGATTGGGCGGTTTTTCCCGCTCTATTGGGCTACTTTTAATCACACATGGCTCGCTATTCTCTTAAAGACACACACTCACACTCACACTCACACTCACACACCAGCAATGCAGGGCAATACATTTGACCTTTCGGATTCTTAAGTTCAATTAATTTTACATTTCTGCATTTTTTGATTCAGCTGTCAATTTAAGTGTTCCCAACCATTTACATTTTCTTAAATGGTGTGAATGTTTACATTGTTAACTCCATTTAGACTTTTGAACTTTTGTTCAAATTCCCTTGATTTAAGCCATTAACGTTGCTTCATGTCTTAATCTATGTGGCTTCATTAAAAAATATTTTCAACCTCACTTTGGAGATTTTGGAGATGCATTTTCTAGTTCTTCTTAAGTTTTATTCTCTCTTTTTTTTTTTTTCTTTCTTTCTTTCTTTCTTCTTTATTATTCTCTACAAACTTTGGAACCTATCTCCTTCCTCAATCTTTCACCTAGAGTCTCCATTCAAATTTTTAAATGTTCATATTAGCTTGGAATCGCACGCTTCTTTTCAGATTTTTTAAAATCTTTTAAGATATTCTACTTTTAAAATACTATTTTTTACAATGGAAGAAAATAGGAGCCGACCGCCCATTCTCTGACACTTAGCCTACTTCTTCAGACTTCATAAGTTGGCCAACATTTTATCGTTAACCTTCGTTCAAAGGTTTAACAAATCAACACACTTGTATCTTCAATCATCTGAAAAACAGAAATTCTATCACTTTGTACTTTTTTCAAAATCACAGTTTAAGTTCCATGTCGGCTTGTTTTCAGTTGGTATCATAGATTTACGCTGAGGTTAGAGCGCGAGGATGTGCAGGCAGCGTTACCAGATTGGGCAGTTTTTCCTCGCTCAATTGGACTACGGTTTACGACGTTCAGGCAGCGTTGCCAGATTGGGCGATTTTCCTGCCTAATTGGACAACTTTTAATAACATTAGGCTGGCAAAATTAGCATAAGTCGATCACATAGAATTTCGTCTTTCAGATTCTTCAATTCAATTCCTTTTACATTTCTGCATGTTAACCAATGCTTTGCGCTTTTCATTCAGTTGTCAATTTATTTGTTTCCCACCATTTACTTTTTTTGTGTTCTATTTACATTGTTTACTCCATTTAGACTTTTGAACTCTGTTCAAATCCCTTCAATTGATTTACGCCATTTAACGTTTCTTTATGTCTTAATCTATGTGGCTTCATGACCAACTGTTTTCTTTCCGTCTAAAACGTTAGACAGAAACAATAAATATCCAGTGCCAAAGCCAGTATCCCAACGTCTGCCTCACGTTAGGCACAACGCAGATAACCGGTACTGAGGCCAGACCGGTCACATATACATGATTCAATCATTGATATATAGATCATCAATGAAAGTAAGTGCATTGATCGATAACATGTTGAATGGATATGGCAAATATCAAGAATGTAACAAAATACATTTGATAAACAGATTACATTTACATTCCACGTCTCATGTTGGGAAAAGTTGACTCAGCATACACCACTCTGTGAGTTACTCTCAGACTTTTACAAATATCTTTTTGGAATTATTATTATGCTTGAAGCCTTATCAACAAGATTACTAACAGGATGTTATGTGTATTTTGTACAACCTTGGGATTCAGGATTCCCAGTGAAAATACATGATATGATATCCATCAGGATTCTAGAAAGTGAACTGTGAAGTAAACCGTCTATACAAAGATCAATTCACAAATTATACAGGCAATATACAGATTAATCACCTTCGTCACCTAGACCTTGCCCTTGCCATTGCCCCTGCCCTCGCCCTCGCCCTGGCCCTTGCCCTCGCCCTGGCCCTTGCCCTCGCCTGGCCCTCGCCCTCGCCCTGGCCCTCGCCCTCGCCCTGGCCCTTGCCCTCGCCCTGGCCCTTGCCCATAAGTTGCATTTTTCCCTCCTGACTTTTGGACTTCCTATTGAACGCTAGTTTTCTGTTCTAGCTGGCTTTTAGTGCTGACAGATATGTCGATTCCTTTATCTATCTTGCAGCTTTGCAATCATGTCCACTTCCCCCCCAAACTGTACTGCAAATCCACGAGAGCTCTTGGAGAGACCGAGGTTATTTGGCCCATCCTAAACTCTGCACGAATCTTCACGAATCTCCACTCTCCGTGAATCGCTCCCTATATCTTCCCACGATCGTGCCCTCAATTAAATCAAATACTGAGCGGCCAAGAGGTGACCTAAAATAAATTGTTCATCACAAAGTAAAAAAACATAACAAAAACAACACAAACACACACGCATTAAAAAAAATGATAAGTAAAATACAATGGTGTTATTGATAAAACTGAGTTTTCATTCGCAATTGGCTGGTATATATGAGTTGATGAAAAAGTATTGACATTGTATTACAGCAAAGTATTGGATTTGCCTGAGAGCATGATCATGGAAGATGCATGCTGAGATTTACCAAGCATTTAAATGAGAAAATGGCTGCACATGATTATTTCACATGGGCATGAACAGCAAAGACGAGGGGAGTGTTCATCATGGAGAGTTAAGGATGGGCAATGGCTGAGATCAGCTAGGGCAGGAGAGACCAAGGTCATTTGCAGTGAGCTATGGGGGGAAGTTGACACGTATGTGTGGATGATGGCTGGTTTAGGCAGCCACACCTGGCCCAAGTTAGACTGTTTGGACTCTGGGGTTTGATGAGGGTGCATGCCTGTTCTCTTACAAGAAAACTTCTTTCAACATCACCACCCTTGCTTCCGTTTTGCGCAGGAGCCGAGGAAAAGCCACCTTTAGGGGGGGGGTGGCAGACACCTAGGTTGCATCATCTTTGCTATCTGTTTCCAGGATGTCCTTTTTGATAATGTGTTATAAAGATTAAGGATTAACAAATCCGATATGATAGGCTGATATCTAAGTCATGAAAGATTACAAAGCTAGTTTTTGGGTTGTTTACCTGGATGGGATTTCAGTTCCATTATGTAGAAATCAGGTCAATCTTTCTCACCCTGTGAGCGCCCCTTCCCCTGGAAAGAAAATGAGCCTTGGTCAAACAATGCCACGCAAAACAAACGATCCCTCTATCGGACGGCTCAGCCAAGCCCACTCAGAGGGCTGCTATAATAAAAATATCTATTCTGAATTTATATTTATATATATGAATAAGATTAGTAACATCTTATGTGTCTTATGTACAACCTGGGGATTCAGGATTCCCAGTTATGATACAATATGATATGATATCCATCAGGATTCTAGAAAGTGAACTATGAAGTGAATTGATCTATACAAAGATCAGTTCACAAATTACGCAGGCAAAATACAGATTAATCACCTTCGTCACCTAGACCTTGCCCTTGCCATTGCCCCTGCCCACGCCCTGGCCCTTGCCCGTAAGTTTAATTTTTCCCTCCCGTTTTTTGGACTTCCTATTGGACATTTTTCCGGTCCTTGCGAACGCTAGTTTTCTGTTCTAGCTGGACTTTAGTGCACCAATGCCTTGCCAAGCTCCTTAGTTTTCCCCCCACTGCTGCTTTGCCCATGCTCGTTGGAACCTGTAGCCTACAAACTCTGTTTAAAATAAAACGTTATTTTTGTTCAAGTATTTCTTGTCTGCTTTGCCGTCCATTTTCTGCACTTTGGACGGGAGCCTTGACAGATAAATCCGCCAAAACATGGAACACGCAGACATAGCAAACTTAAAACAGGCCTTCGAGAAGCAAGGCGCTCTCTTGAGAAATCATCAACAGGAATTCATAGCTCATAGCTTCTCTATACTTCATTTATTTTGTATAGCGCTTTTCGATTACAATCAGGGCATTTAGCAGACGATTTTATCCAAAGCGACTTACATTGGTTAATACACACATTGACACACCGACGGCAGAGTCAACCATGCCAGGCGACAGCCAGCTGGTCAGGAGCAGTTAGAATGGGCTACTTACTGCACCTCCTTTAAACTGTTTTACTACTATAGTAAAACTTTTTTTTGATAGATCATTGAGGGGAAATAAGCGGTGAGGTAATAACTGTATCTTAAGCAGGGGGCGCCTTCGGTTTCCGACTTTGCCATTGAGTTCCGCACACTTGCGGCTGCGGTCGACTGGACTCCTAGTGCTTTGTGTGATGTCTTTTACACTGGGCTGAATGATGCTGTTGTGGATCAGATCGTCTCTCTGGAGCTACAAGACACCCTGGAAGGCCACGTCGATCTCACTGGACCAGTGGAGACTCGCGAAGGAGAAGAGAGCTGAGGAGAGATAACCGAATGCAGCCCAGCGCCGCCCCTACTCCCACTGCACCTCAGCTTACTGACCCTGTGAGAACGGCGACAGGAAGCGAATGCCTGCTACTCCTGTGGCAAGGCAGGGCACTATTCCATTCCCTGCCTGTCAAGACCTGTAAAATAGACTGCCCACCAGTAGCTGGGATACGAGTGGGCGTGGCAGGACAACTTTCCCCCTCCGAGAGAGCCATGTTTTCGATGCTTTTAGTTTTTTCGGGAGAGGCTCTCCTCGATCCAAGCACTTATTGACTCGGGGTCAGATCAAAGTTTCATTCGTACTTCGTTAGCACATGAGCTAGGGATTGCGTTGAGGGAGCTGTATTTCCCCCTGGTTACCAAGGCCCTCAATAACGTCAGAAGAAGGATAAGAGTCTCAGGCCGTGCATTGATAATATGGGGCTTAATATTATTACGTTACCCACCGCCTTTGATGTCCACTGTGTTTGATTTGCTCCAAGGCGCTTGTGTTTTTTCTAAGATTGATTTACGTAACGCATACCATCTGTTGCGCATCAGACATGTGGCAAATGGAAGACTGGATTTAACACACCAACTGGCCATTACGAATATTTAGTTCTCCCTTTTGGTCTCTTAAACACCCCCAGTGAATTCCGGGCCCTGATTAACAATGTTAATTGTTAATCCCCAGCTTTCCCTCTGGACAGCTGGGGATAGGTCCGCTAGGTCCACTTGTCGACCCGTCCGTCTCAGGTCCTGGAGGTTCCCTGGTTCACTCGTACTCCCCGTTCTCCCGCCTAAGAGAACCTGTCACCGCCTTTTAAAGACTGCGGTCAAGTGAGCCGCTATTCGTTCATCCGCGGTTAAGCCAGCCGTCACACAAAATCTTTGTGCGCCTTTACGCCCCGTGCCCACTACCTCCGTCAGTTGACCGTTGCCCATTGACTTTGAATGGGGACGGACACGCAATGCATTGTGGATCCGTCCGTTCAGTTGGAGCGTTCGCCACCGTCACAAAGTTGAAAAATGTTCAACTTTTTCGGCAGCGACGGTTCCGTCATCCAATCAGATCGCATATGCAAATGTAAGCACTGTGACGCAACTCGGGCTCTGACGATACTGGAAAGCGGGAAAGCGGGTCATCTTGCCTCGCAACAAGCAGGAAGAAGCGGGAAGAACCCGGCGAACCGATTTGATTGGCTGACGGATGCATCTGCAAAGACTACTCCCCCATCTGTCAGCAACGCCTTCCCACCTCCGTTGACTGAAGGAGGCAGTGGGCACGGGGCGTAACGCCTCGTGCCCACTGCACCGTCTCATTTCACTTCAGGGTTATAGTTCACGAATAACAGGGCGTTTCCTTTTAAATTTAATCCAAAATCATGTCTAATATGTCTCATATTTCAAAATCTAGTGGGCTTTTAATTTGAAACTCCACATCAGAATGCTCTGAAACCTTTTGCGTGACCCCATGGGGTCGTGAACTATAACCCTGAAGTGAAATGAGCCTGAAATAACAGGGCATTTCCTTTTAGATTGAATCCAAAATCATATGTAATATGTCTCATATTGGAGATTTTGGTTGGCTTTTACTTTGAAACTCCACATCAGAATGTTCTGAAACCTTTTGCGTGACCCCATGGGGTCGTGAACTATAACCCTGACGTGAAATGAGCCTGAAATAACAGGGCATTTTCTTTTAAATCGTATCCAAAATCATATGTAATATGCCTCATATTGGAATGTTTGGTGGGCTTTTATTTTGAAAGTAAATACCACAACGGCCGTACACTTCCTTTGATAGTATTTGCTTTTATTGACTGTCTTTTTGTATGTACCCGACGAATGCTTTTATTTGAAACTAGTTCTGAGACGCTATTACCGTAATGGCTAGTATATACAGGTACGGCAAAAAACTGAGTCGGCTGGCTTGACCGCCGATCTTGATGAGTCGGCTGGCTTGACCGCAGTGAGACAGCTAGTGTTCTATATATCTACGCACGTAGGTGAAGGGTTTTATTTTGAAAATGTTGCGAGATACCAACCAAAGGATGTTTAGAGTAAATGCGCACGAAGATTTTGTGTGACGGCTGGCTTAACCGCGGATGAACGAATAGCGGCTCACTTGACCGCAGTCTTTTACTGGGTACCTCGTCTTCCTCGTCCTCCGCCACAGGTGTTCTCCATTGCGCCGATTATGGTGACGCAATTGGTGGATATCGGCGGTACACGCCATCCACTACCTTAACCTCGGGCCGCTTGGCCCGAGGTGTTTGGGACCGGGTTGCCACAATTAGCTTTCTGCAAAACGTGTGTTCATTTTCAAAAATGACACCCATGCTAAAAAACAATGGTATTATTGATAAAACTGAGATACATGTGAGTTGATGAAAAAGTATTTAAATTGTATTACAGCAAAGTATTGGATTTACCTGAGAGCCTGTTCATGGAAGATGCATGCAGTGTTTTACCAAGCATTTCGATGAGACAATGGCTGCACATGATTATTTCACATGGGCATGAACAACAAAGGTGAGGGGAGTGTTCATGGAGAGTTAAGGATGGGCAACGGCTGAGGTCAGCTAGGGCAGGAGAGACCAAGGTCATTTGCAATACACTATTGGGGAGTGTCGTGTATGTATGTGCTGCTGATGGCTGGTTTAAGCAGCCTCAACTTGCCCGAGTTAGACTGTTTGGTGAGGCTGCACACCTGTTCTCTACAAGAAAAAGTCTTTCAACATCACCACCCTTGCTTCCATGTTTATGCAGGAGCCGGGGAAAAGCCACCTTTAGGGGGGGGGCAGACACCTAGGGGGCATTGTCTTTGCTATCTGCTAGGATGCGAGACAGCTCAAGGAAACTAAGTTCAAGCAAAGTTCGAAAATCCGATATGAAAGGCTACATGTTTATGCATGAAATTGTAGCCTAGATGAATATGATTAAAAAAAAAAGTTTTTGGGTCGTTTACCTGGATGGGATTTCAATTTCTATTATGTAGAAATCAGGTCAATCTTTCTCACTCTGTGAACGCCCCCTCCCCTGCAGAGAGCCTTGGTCAAACAATGACACCCAAAACAACCGATACCTCTACCGGATGGCTCGGCCCACTCAGAAGGCTGCTATAAAATCACCAACGCTTCATTTCTTCACAGCAGTCTGCAAGTGAATTGGAGACCCTCAGTCCGCCATGAAGCATCTCCTCCTGTCGGTGCTGTTTTGCTGTCTGGGTAAGAGGATCACAAAAACTCTTGCTATATATATATCTATATATATATCTATATATATAGATATATATATCCCAAAAATGATGCACAGTAGGGATGGGCAAAATGATTCTTTTCCGGGAACTAGTTCTTTCAGTTCAGTTCACTATAACGATTAGTTTATTTGATTCGTTCGTTTTGATTCGTTCGTTACGTCAGATTACATCTTAAAAAAAATTAAAAATAAAAAAAGTTTTTTTTATAATTTTTTTTTTATTTTTAATTGGTCGTGGGTCCGGATAGGACCGTTAAGACCGCAGTCCGCCGTTTGGAGATGCCTGCTATGTAGTATGTCGAACGTCCCACCAATATTTATACCACTTGCTTACTCTCTATATTTCATTCATGGTTTTACATTTATAATTTTATTTTACTTTACATTTAATTCTTCATTGTTCAGGCATTACAGAACTTGCATGGTCATAAATAAAAAATACGAACTGCAGTTTAATTTCTTTGTTTGTTCTTAAATTGACGTAGAATGGAGCGAAGACTCCTGGGATTGGGAAATGCGTTTATCCAATAAACAGATGGAGGTCAAGTCTATTTTCGAAAAAATGTAGGGGGATATATGAGTCGAATGGTATGACCCAAGATACGTCAGAGAGAGAAAGCGATCATATTCGACGGTACCGCCTTGTCATTGGTTTACCCAGGTGCCATTCCAACACCATTGGCTACCTCTCATTGGCTGAATCTTTGAGGAAGTTGTAGACTCAATCAATATAAGTCGCGGGGAGACGGAGCTCTGTTCGTTTGTATATTTTATTTACGTGACCATATGTTTGGTTGATGTTAAAAAAAAAGAATCAAAGAACCAGTTCTTCTTGTTTTGGGGAACCAGTTCTTGTCATTCACGTTCGGGATTCGTTCGTTGTAACGAATCAGTCGCGACCGACACATCCCTAATGCACAGTATACCCAAAAAATATATAAATATATAATGCAAAACAACATAGACCTACTCGTTATTTAGGTTGAACATCTTTTGCATTATTTTCTTTTATTTTCATTATCTTCTTATTAACAGCAGCACTTTTTCACGACAGTTTATTCATTTTTTATTTTATTTTGACAATTTTGACTTCATCAACAGCCACTGCCTTCGGCGTGCCCATAGAAGTGGTGAGGTGGTGCGTGACCTCACTCCCCGAGAAGCAGAAATGTGATGCCCTGGTGATGAGTGCCCCGGTATTCGCATGCGTATTGAGAACAGACGCCAATGACTGCATTGAGGCAATCAAGGTGAGGAACCCGTGAGTACTGAATTGATAGAAAGACAGCATGACGCCTCACTCGGTTGGGCAATAAGTGGTTTGGGTCTCTCTCAGGACGGTGACGCAGATGCCATCACATTGGACGGAGGGGAGATCTACACAGCAGGACAGCACCCCTATAATCTGCAGCCCATTATTTCTGAGAAATATGGCTCAGGCAAGTTTCTTCAGTTCTTAAGTGATGAAAAACTAATTGGGTCCTTTGTGGTATGGTCGTCTCGGGCTAGGTATGACTCGGAGAGTGGTAAATGTTCAACACGCGGTTTATTCTAACAGAGACACAAGGTAAACAAGCTTGCATTCTGGAGGTGGTTGATGAAGCATCACACAGGTAAACAAACAGCTTAGATTGGGAGCGGGCATAATGGTAAATATGCCACGCCTTCATGTTCGAATTGACGCAGGTAAACCTTTGGTCTGTCTTGGCTTTAGCGGAAATGGCAAAGTGGCCATGTTTGTAGTCTTTAACTTCTCTACAAAATCATTACACCTTGTATGGTGTTGTCCATTATGTGGAGGAGAAACCATTCATCACTGTTATATAATGTAATAATTTACATCATAGACAAACTCAAACTAGCCTCATGCTACTATAATAAGTTGATGTTTATTATGCCACCCTCTAAATGGAAACAGAGTCCTCCTGCTATTACGCTGTGGCTGTCGTGAAGAAATACACTGGATTCTCCTTCCAAGAGCTGAGAGGGAGGAAATCGTGCCACACCGGTATTGGGAAGACCGCGGGCTGGAACATTCCCATCGGAACTCTTCTGACGACGGGTCAACTCGTTTGGAGCGGGCAGGAGGACTTGCCCGTGGAAGAGGGTGAGGCTCTAGTCTAGGACATGTGATCCGAGCATGGCAGTTTATTTTTCTACTGTATTTTGCCCGTGTTAATGTTTTGTCTCGTGACGGTAAGGCTGAATTGTGTCTGACATCCATGGCCGGTCTTGCGGTTTGTAGCGGTGAGCAACTTCTTCTCGAAGAGCTGCGTTCCCGGAGCAGGGGATTTGGTTGGTGGTAAACTGTGCGAGTTGTGCCTGAGTGATTCCTGCAGCAAGTCGGCCTCTGAGCCCTACTTTGGATACGCAGGAGCATTCAAGTGAGTCCTATTTTTTCTTGTCATAATTAAAGAAATAAAAGCAAATAACTGATATTAAATATATCATTCTGCCACCATTTTTTTGTAAAAAAAAAATTGCAAAATTGCACCTTATTCAGGTTTTTTTTAAACCGCAACCTTTTTGTTAGTCATAATGCAGATGCATGTTTTTTATTGACTGACTTTGAATGACTTTTGTTTCATGAAGGTGTCTGAAAGACGATGCCGGAGACGTTGCCTTTATCAAACACAGCACAGTTCCAGGTCTGTGAGTGCAAAATCAGTTCTCTTTAGTTTCATTAATTACGGTAATTAGTTTATTCATCTACTTTCTCAGTGAGGTTTTTGAAATCACCAGTGTCAATATCACACAGTGCACACCCGCCATCGTCCCTCAAACTCTGTTGCCCTTTAACCTCTGACCCTTCCAGAGTTGACCCAACTCAAAGGCGGAACAGTCTGCACATTTTTAACCAGCTTTGGATTGAATTAAATAAGGAAAAAACGTCATTTCTTTAGATTAGATAAAACTTTATTAATAGTCGGCAAAAATTCTTGCCATAGCAGTCACTATACTAACCAATTTTTTTCCCTTTCACAGCGTCAGAGAAAGCCAACTATGAGCTGCTGTGCCTGGATGGTACGAGAGCTCCCATCGACAGCTACCAGACCTGTAACCTGGCCAGGGTTCCCGGCCACGCTGTGGTTAGCCGCGATGACCCCGAACTAGCCGAGCGTATCTTCACCGCCCTCTCCACCGTCACGGTAATACGCATGCACACACAACCATTCAAACACGTACACAACAATGCACAATCACACATGCGCACAAACACGCGGACACGCACACAGACACCCGGAGACACAAACACCCGGAGACACAGACACCAGGAAAGACAGACACCCAGAGAGACAGACACCCGGAGAGACAGACACACGGACACACAGACACGGGCACACGGGCACAGACGCACGCACGCGCACACATGCACACACCCTAAATGGAGACAGAGACCTACAACATAGTAAGATAATGTGTTACAATGTAACATTTCTGATTTAATTGAATGTTTAGCATTGGATCACCAACTAGCTAACTTTGGCATTAAAATGATCTAACATTTACTTGTTCACTCTGCAGGGCTTTAACCTCTTCTCCTCTGCTGGGTTTGGTGCTGCGAACTTGATGTTCAAAGACACAACACAGAGTCTCGTCAGGCTGCCCAATGGCACCAACTCCTTCCTCTACCTGGGCGCTAAATACATGGCATCCATCCGATCTCTGAAGAGAGGTAGGGCTGGGCACACACCCAAGCACCCAAGACCCCTAATGACCACTGCCATTGACTGCAATGGTGGAAATCCTTTTCCAATTCCAACCCATGTCACTCAAATACGAACATTGCAAGGTATATATCCAATTCCTGTTAATTTTCAGATGTCTCTTTCTCCCCTTGCTTTTGCTTGACCCCATAGACATGGAAAGCACGACTGCGATCACATGGTGCGCTGTGGGTCACGCTGAGAAGACCAAGTGTGACACCTGGAGTACCGAAACAAACAACGTTGCATGTCAAACCAGCCAAACTGTGGATGGGTGCTTTCAGAGGATTATGGTGAGCTATCTTATATCGTCTATTTTTAAGTCATCCGTTTTGTGGAGATGCATTGTATAGACAAGTTAATCTGATTTGATGTCATTAAAGGATGATGTGATGGGGTTTTATGTCGTTATCAACAGGCCTTTTATGAAATCAGATGATGAGTTCTTATTGACTTATCATCTGACTTCGGTAGTATGTTGTTATTGACAGCTGAATTAAAGGTTTTGGGGTATCTCTGTTCTTGTCCAGCGTCAAGAGGCTGATGCCATGTCTGTAGATGGAGGACAGGTGTACACCGCTGGGAAGTGTGGACTGATCCCAGCCATGGTCGAGCAATACAATCAATGCAAGTGTGGAGATGAAATACCATGCAGATATGCATCTTATATGATGTATATTTGCGATGTTCTTTCGCTAATTATTTGTGAAATGTATTTATTGAAACATGATTATTCTAATAATTGCCTCTGTATTGTTTTAAACAGCACTTTGCAGTTCTTCCGCAAATGGTAAGTGTGTCAGTCTGGAACTTCATACAATTATATTTTACATTTCTCTTGGGAAGTTGTATAAATAGTAGTGCTGTCAAGCGATTAAAATACTTAATCGTGATTAATCGCATTAATGTCATAGTTAACTCACGATTAATCGCAAGCAATCGCGATTAATCGCAATTATTTTTCATTGCTAAATATCCCTTGTTTTCTTTATCCCATTCATTTTTCTAATTTTAATGCTCTTATCAACATGGAGAAGTGCATCGGGTTGCCTTGTGCAAAAAACGATAAAAAAAAAAAAGCCTATAGTGCAATTAAACGATGAACATACAAACATACTGCCTATAGTGCAATTAAACGATGAACATACAAACATACTGCCTTGAACATTGCAGTCAGGCTACTGCATCTTTATTTTGAGCCAAAGGAAAAAAGATATATGTATATTTTTTAAAATAATTAACAGTATTGCGTTAATCGCGCGCTATTTTTTTTTTAACACCGTTAAAATTGGTTTGCGTTAACGCCGTTAATAACGCGTTTAACTGACAGCACTAATAAATAGCTATGCAAAAGTTTATTTTCCTTTCTTTTTTTCCCCTTTCTATAATTTTCTTTCCAACCTTGATTTGCGTTCGCAGCTCAGGCCAACTACTTCGCCGTTGCCGTGGTGAAGAGGGACTCCGGGGTGACCTGGGACAACCTGAGGGGTAAGAGGTCCTGCCACACGGGCGTGGGCAAGACCGCCGGCTGGAACATCCCGATGGGTCTGGTCCATAATCGCACCGGAAGCTGTGACTTCGGTAAGCTACGGTTGCGAGTGCAACTCTGTCCTAATTCCCCGACGCTTCATGTTGTCCGGTCTCCTGGTGCATTATGGTCCGTTTAACACCCCCCCCCCCCCCCCCCTTCTCTCCTACCTTCCCAGGTGGTTTCTTCCCCAGTGGCTGTGCCCCGGGGTCTGAACCCTCATCCACATTCTGTCAACAGTGTGCCGGCAGTGGAGCCGAAGAGGACGATGGTTCCAAGTGCAGCGCCAGTGCTAAGGAGAAGTACTACGGCTACGCTGGAGCGTTCAGGTGGGGGACGCGGGTTTTATTGAAATGGGTCCGACATAATGTGTCATGAATTGCACATCTAGGGTCATGCAGATTATTTACTAATCACATATTGTGTGTGTTTCTGTCGTGTGTTGCTGGCTTTTTCCACCACTTCTATAGATGTCTTGTTGAAGATGCCGGGGATGTTGCCTTTATTAAACACACTATTGTGGCAGAAAACAGCGATGGTGAATGACTTTTCAGTCCGTTTTTGTTAATGTAGGATAGCAAGACACACTGCTTAATATTTTCTCTCTCTTTTAAAGGAAATGGTCCAGCCTGGGCTGAAGCATTAAGCTCTTCAGACTATGAACTAATTTGCCCTGGGGATGTTGGTAGGGCAGAGATAAGCGACTTTGCCTCGTGCAACCTGGCTGCAGTTCCATCCCATGCTGTTGTGACGCGCCCAGATGCTCGCGATAGAGTTGTGGCGACGCTCCTCGACCAGCAGGTTGGCATCGCATTTGATTGACGGGAATGAGTTGGCACCTTTTGCGTGTCGTTGCAGCCACTGACTCTAGTATCATGTTTGACTTGCAAGAGAAATTAATATATTTAATAACAATATTGAATAACAAACCATATTTAATGTTTTAAATATGTGCTTTTTTTTTCAGAGCAAGTTCGGTACAGATGTTTTGGATCCCTCATTCAGGCTCTACCAATCAGATGCTGGAAATAACCTCCTCTTTAAAGACTCCACTAAGTGTCTCCAGGAGGTACCAAGTCAAACTACAGCCGAAGCTTTCCTGGGACCTGGCTACGTGAACGCCATCAAGTCCCTCAGACAGTGCCCTGAGACTGCTTCTGGTATGTTAAGGTCATTCAAAGAAGGCAGTGGCTATTCGTACGGCGACCGAGCTTGTCACGTGACCGCACTTGACCTATCAGTCTGCTCTGCGCTAACCCTGACCCTAACCGGGCCGACCGTAATTATAGTAATTAATTATAGTAATAACCCTAACCCTAACCGGGCCGACCGTAATTATAGTAATTAATTATAGTAATAACCCTAACCCTAACCCTTACCCTAACCCTAACCCTAACCATTACCTGCCGTGAAAATAGACTAATGCAGTATTTTTACGGTCGCCGTACGAATAGCCACTATGTTCAAAGAAATCACAGCTAGTGTGCGGAGCTGAGCGGTGCGAATATCCCTCTCCTCGCTCAGGTGGCTGTTCACTCGGCTGCTCCTCCGGCTCACCGAAGTGCAACACCGAACAAGCTTGGCAACGTTAAAGGGGACCTATTATGCTTTTTCGACTTTATGACCTATAAACGTTGTTATAATGATTGATAGTCATGTTTAAGCATACTAAAGTGTCAAATAATGACGTACATGCATTTCGACGTATTCCCTGCTGACAGTCTGGGGTGGCTGTGCAGAGCGCTAAACACTCGGGACAACGATTGCGATTCACTTGTTCACATTTCCGGGAAACATCTACGTAGACGTACTCCTGCCACGCCCCCATATGCCTGGTCAAATCTGCCCGTGCGCGCGCTCCAAGGAAGGTAACCATTCACAACGGAGTTGGGATGGCAGAAGGGGGGCGAGGGGGCGGAGAAGGACGAAACCGAGCGTTGACAGAGAAGGATGAGAGGAAGAGTTTCCCGAAAATCTACATTGTTTTTTGTGTATGGTTAAACATGACTATCAATCATTATAACAACTTTTATAGGTCATAAAAGTCAAAAAAAGCATAATAGGTCCCCTTTAACCGGGCATGCCTCAGACTCGTGGTTTGAGTGGTATCGGAGAGAAATTGGAGCAGAACAGAGCGGCTGCTCCGGCCTTTAAATTAAAATAAATGTGCTCTCAAAGAAATGTATATCTATATTACAGTGGACATATTATACCACAAGGGGTGCGTGTGAATTGCCGTTACAAGCCGTTTTGAAAATCTGCCTCTTCTGACATCACACGTGGGCGTGTCCACCTAGATGTATGACAGATATATGAGCAACGTTTGCCTACAGTCCACTGTGTAGGCTGGTAGACTCATCTATCCAACACACATCTAGGTGGACACGCCCACTTGTGATGCCAGAAGGGGGAGCTTTTCAAAACGGCTTGTGATGACTCATCACATTCACACCTGGTGGTATAATACGCCTCCTTTAAGAGTTATATCTATATCTATAAATGCCTACACAAAAGATAGTAACAAATTCATCAAATTACACACTACCCTTAATGTAACATTTGTTTTACCCCTTTACACTAGATCTGGAGAGAACCTGCACCTCCTTTTCCTGCAGTACTTAAGAATGACAAGAGATTATGTCCGCCAGGGCGCATTGGATGCTTTTCTAGAAAGACAAATCTCTCCCCAGACCCAAATGGGGAAATATCTAAATTAATGTATGTTGAATAATAGGATATGTAGCTGCTCCATTTTGAGAAATAAACAATAAAATACATTTTTACAATAACATCACAGTTTTTACTGTACCTTTACCTGTAATGTCTTATGCATAGATAATTCTACTATGCTTCACCTTCTCAAATAAAGCCACTTGTTTCATGCTCAGATATTCATTTTTTGTTTACACCGCCCTCTTGGGTGGAGACTCTCATTGTGGACACATAGCGTGTAATCCTGCAGACCAATTAAGGTTTATATTTATGAGTGGAGATGCATTAATCTGCCTTATTAAAACATAAACTGAGCCTATGAGCATAATTCATCATGTATATATTTTGTTTATATTGTACCTGCCAAAGCATTCTGTATGCGAGCTGTTGCAACACAGTTCACCTTAGCCTCGATTAAGGGATATTTAGGTTGATTATGGATGTCACTTGAACTCTCCTCCGAAGTCTGAAAGAAAAGCGCAAAGCATTGCTGAAAATGAAGACATTTCAAATGAATTCAATGTTATTTGCATAGCCCTTAATCAGCATTACAGTCTCAAAGGGCTCAACAGGCCAAATATTTATGACACCCCCAGGAAATAACTCCCTTGAATTAAACCGAAGAATCTGAAAGTAGTAGTAGTAGTAGCTGCAGTAGTAGTAGTAGCTGAAGTATAAGTAGTAGTAAGTAGTAGTAGTAGTAGAAGTATCTGAATTTGAAGTAGTAGATGAAGAAGTAGGTAGTAGCTGAAGTAGTAGTAGTAGCTGAAGTAGTAGTAGTAATGGTAGTAGCAGCATTGGTAGGAGTAGTAGTAGTATTAATGGTAGTAGTAGTAATAGTGGTAGTGGTAGTAGTGGCAGTGGAAGTAGTAGCAGTGATAGGAGCAGTAGTAGTGATAGTAGCAGTAGCAGTCAGGGTAGTTGTAGTAAAGATAGTAGTAATAGCCCTAGTGGTAGTAGTAGTAAAACTAGAAGGGGTAGCAGCAGTAGCAGCAGAATTGGTTGCAGAAGTAGTCAAATCAGTACTAACAAGAGAGGGAGACAGTGAGAAAGCAACCCGGTATCATGCGATTTCGTGCTCATACTCACAAACGTTAATCTATTGAATTGTGTCCCGGAGCACAATTGTCAGACTTTTTTCGTGTTACACAGAACGAAATGTAAACCAATGCATTCTGAATGGGAGCGTTTTTCAGACAAGAGAGAGAGAGAGAGTGCGCAGACAACACAGTCTCACTCCGAGAACGTCAAATACCGACTGTTGGCAAGGGCACTTTAGCATCGGTCGCTGACGGGAAAGGTACCTTTCGGCTGTATTATACACTCCTATATTAACCTGACTACATCTCTAATAGACGCTGTGAGCATCTTTCCTATTGGATAGTTTTTAGGATAATTTTCTGTGAAAATGGCACATACTTTTTATTCTGGGTCGAAAATATGTTATTTTAGTATAGTTACGCTATTAAAAGTGTTAATGAAAACAATCTTTGCGAGAAATGTGCATTTTACTTTCATAATCTTCGCTCGGTGAATGTGAAGGATGTGTCCATGTTGATTGTATACCAAAATTTGTTTGCCAGGTAGTTCAGGAGCGATTAGCGCTTGACAATACACCCCGCGGTGGTTATGCTTGTTACAAAGAATGTCTATAATGCATTGACACCGAATACTGATAATATCATCAAAGCGGCGAAATGGGATACGGACATATGTCCAGTGTCCATGTTGATAGTTATCCATTGTTCGCCAGGTAGTTCAGTAGCGATTAGCACATGACAATACACGTAGTAGCCTAGTAGTGTATTGGTTATGCTTGTTATAACGAATGTCTATAATGCATTACATTAGGATAATGCAATGGTTATCAGAATTCTTCAATCTTTATTAACGAAGGAATTACTTACATTTGTGGCTCGGTGCCTTCTCGCATGCATCCTTTGCTGCCATCTAGCGAAGAATGTTTCTTGATTCTCCATTTTCTCGCAAGGTATTGTGGGAGCAAGTCACAACTGGAACGTTCTCAGTTTCTGAGTGTGCCCATCGAAAACCTCAATTTTGCGGGGATGTTAGCCCTCTCCCTTACCCCCTTACCCTACCTTTAAATGGGTTTCAGACATCGCTCCACGGCGATTTTTTGGTTAAAAAAAAGTGGAAAAAGCTGAATAGTTAGAAGTTGAAAGAGTTGAAAAACGCTGAATAGATTGCCCCCATGTCGTTAAGAGCTGAACGTTTTGATAGTTGAATGGTTTCTGTAGCTCAAAGTCAGAGCCGGACAGTAACGGAGTACATTTCCTTGAGTACAGTACTTAAGTACAATTTTGAGGGATCTGTACTTTACTCGAGTATCATTTTTGGGTTAGTAATTATTACTTTACTCAAGTAAATTTGAGAGGCAAATATTGTACTCTTTACTCCGCTACATTTCTACCCATAACCGTGAGTACCCGTTACTTCTTCTAAAAAATAAAAGGAGAAAAGAAAAATCTCGGAAACCCTCAATTTGTTGTTTCCCTCTCAAACGTGATTGGATTGTGCAGGCGCCACTGATTAGGACAGCCTTCAGTCTACCAGCAATCACCTTGGCTTTCCGCCAAAGTCAACTCCATGGTCAGATTTAGATGAGACGATTGTTGATTTGATTGATGAAAAAACAGAGAAACTCACACATGCATACAACTGTTAGCTGAATTTTCATATTTATGTAAGCTGAGCGATTGTTTTTATGTTCTTTCTTGAGTATACTGTTATACTGTATACTATTGTGCTATTGCCTTGTGGGCAAGTGAGAAATTGTAATATAATTCACACATTCATACCAAGGCCACATATGCCCTTGCCAATTAAAAGAGGCTTCTTTCCCATGCTAAGGAGGAATCCGGAGCCTAGGGAGGCATCCATCTCATAAAGGAGGCCATTCATCATGTGTCAATTAATTCTGGAGATACGAGCAGTCAAGATGTTCGAGAGACCCAGACGCTCAAGGCCACAAGAACAAGTGTAATTCCCGCACATAGCCACAAACAAAGTTGCAATGCCAACACATAGCCGCAAGGGACAGGATAAAGACACATACGGGCATCCAGGGGGGCGGGAGTTCAGCACCATGCTTAGCCAATCAGAGCACATAACGGAGTCCACGCCTCAGTTCAGTTTCAGTTCAGTTTAACTTTATTGTCCCAAAAAGGGAAACTTGTCCTGCAGTCAGGTACACATAAAAACATAAAAACACAACATACACAAGGACACACAACAAGGAGATAGACACGGACTAATATAAGTTAAAGAAGTTAAAGAACTGTCATACTTATCTAGTCATCTGATTCAAATACATTTACAGGTATGTGCAAAGAATTGTGCAAATTGAGCAAACGAATTGCGCTAGGAATAAAAGAGTTCTTTGTCCTATTGGACTTAGAAAGAGGGACTCTTAGTCTCCGGCCTGAGGGAAGGGCCTCAAATGAACAATGAAGGGGGTGATTTTTACAGTCCAATATAGACAATGCTTTCTTAGTAACCTGCTTCTCATAAATGTTCAGCAAGGATACTTGTGGACAGCCAATCAACTTCCCAGCCACCTTCACAATATGGCTGAGGTTGTTTTTGTCCCTAAGGCTGATGCCCCCATACCAGGCAATAAAAGAAAAAGTGAGAACAGATTCTATAAAAGATTTATAAAATAAAGACAACATAACCTTATCGACATTGAAGGAGTTAAGCTTCCGAAGGAAGTACGATCGTTGTTGCCCCTTCTTGCAAATAGTATAATATTAATAATAATACATTTAATTATTAGTATCAGTATTAACGTCAAATTTGAGTTTATTGTCTATCATTGTTCCCAGATATTTATACTGGTCAACCATCTCTATGCAGTTTCCATTTATGTATGTAGGTGGTGGAGAACAAGATTGGTTTCTTCTAAAAATCAATGGCCATATTTTTTGTCTTTGAGATGTTAAGCTGAAGAAAAGACTTGTCACACCTACTGACAAACTCATCAACCACTGGCCCATGCTGAGATTCATGCTTATGCAGTAAACTAACAATAACTGTGTCATTAGCAAATTTCAGGATGTGTCTATTTATATGCTGACTTCTACAGTCATTAGTGTAGAGGATATACAGTAGAGGGGTAAGTACACAACCCTGGGGAGAGCCAGTGGAAGAGACACGCCTTTCCGAGAGACAACCATTTACCTTTACTCGTTGTGTTCTGTTAGTTAAGAAATCCATAATCCAGCTCACAAGAATACTCTCAAGATTAAATTCTGATAGTAGTTTACTAACTACCTGCCCAGTAGATAAGTCACAACACAGCCCAGGGGGGGCTAGAACGCTCCAGGTAACGCATCCTTCTGATGCCCTACTAAGTGTATCTCCACGCGTGCTCATACAATTCCCCTCCTATTGCTTCATAGAGACTAGTCAAAAACGTTACCAAATAAAGTGAGGTAAAGCGATCCTGACTCGGCAGATTTTTTTCCAAAAGAACATTGCAAAATGTTAAATAAAGCAACATGGTAAAAATATGAAAATGACTTGATTTTACTTTCAATTCCTTTTACATTCTCCAAGGTATTACAATTTTTAATAACTCCATGCACGACACATAAATGTAAGCACTGTGGCAGTAGTAATGCAATATTTAGAAAATGTACTCCGGTACTCTTGATACTCAAGTACTTTTAAAAACAAATACTTCAGTACTTTTACTCTAGTAGACATCTGACTGTAGTAATTTTACTTGTACTTGAGTAAAATTTAGCAAGGGGTATCTGTTATTTTACTCAAGTAAGGAAGCTGTGTACTCTGTCCGCCTCTGCTCAAAGTATGGTGGAGGATTTGAAGAACAAAAAACGGGCGGAAGAATAATAATAAAGATTTCAATATCTAGAGTAATAATGCTTTAGATATTGTAAAAAAATAAAAAGAAGTAATAATGTCTGTCAACTGCCATAGCCAATTAACCTGATTTGTGGTGGTTTTGTTTTAAACGGGGTAACGGGCTAAAGGCATATGCCAGAGCTATTGAGATATTCTACGTTCTCTAAATTACTAATTATTATTATATAATTATTATTATTGATTATATTCTATCTTTATTCTCTCTGGCTCTAGTATAGGCCATATAGGCGGTCGCCTAGGGAAGAGCCATAGACTTGTTTGTTTCTGTATCACTCTGGTTTAGGGTGCATCACCCTCTGGGGGCGCTTGTCGCCTTCAAAAGGAAAGGCATTTATAAATAAAATTCAATGGGCGCCCTTCCTCATTTTCTGCCTTGAGGGAACCCCGTTCACACCTGTTACTCACCGAGTGGCGTATGCCCTGGCCATGTGTACTTTCAGCCATGCTCACTAAAATTAGCGGGACAAAGTTACCGTTTGATGTGCAAGTCAAAGACGTAGGCTAATAAGTGCCAGTGAATGCAGACTGGATGATTGATCAGAAAGTTGGCAAAGTGTTCCAAATTGAAGTTCGGAACATCCAATAATTGGCTGATTAATTTCCTCCTCCTCTTTCTCCGTTTTCTAAATTGCACACAAGTTTTTTATTGTGTCAAAAATGGCCGAGATATGGCAAATTCAAAATGTGCTGGTTAGCGAACATTTTCCTATCGTGTGTGTGTATGTGTGTGCGTGTGCGTGTGTGTGTGTGCGTGCGCGTGTGTTTGTGTGCACCCGTGTGCTTGTGTTCCGGATTGGTGTTGGCTATAGGCCTATAGGCATTGGTAATGCCTAGGCCTATATCTCCGCGGTGGACGGTGGATTTTTAAAATAGTAAATGCTTAAATTAAAAACATTTAGCCTTGTAGAAATAAATGGAAAACTTCAATCTCAATTGCAAGTACAATTAAAGTAGGCCTATCCCTCTCATCCCCTAATCACACAATGGGAATCACCAACACACACATTCTTAATCCCCTACAGAAAATAAAAAATTTAGACCAACTGTATAAAACCAAACCATATGCCTTATCAATACGATTTATATTGGGATTTTATGTAGCCTAATTAATCAAGTGTTTATTTTTTTAAATAATGTATCAACTATTCATTTGATAAACGGATTCAAATTGATGTTCCACGTCTACACCACTCTGTGAGTCACTCAGCAACTTTTACAAATATCTATTCGGAATTTATATTTATAGGATATATTTGAAGCCTTATCAACAAGATTAGTAACAGGGTGTTATGTGTATTTTGTACAACCTGGGGATTCAGGATTCCCAGTGAGAATACATGATATGATATCTATCAGGATTCTTGAAAGTGAACTATGAAGTTAACCGTCAAAGATCAATTCACATATTACGCAGGCAATATACAGACGTATCACCTTCGTCCCCTAGAAAAGTCTAAATCGAATGTTTCTCGATTTTTCTTTATACATAATCAATATTTTGTCAAACAATATGTTGTCAATGTGTTTTGGAATTAAAGGTTGGCCTTATTCAGAACTATCAGTTTTATAAATACCCTATAATTATAATAGTTACACATAAAATTACTATTGTCACATGATAAGGGAAACGTCATATTTTTTCCCGGAAGTGCCCATGCGACTTGCTTGGCGCACCGGCTCACTCGACAAGAAACATCGCATTATGGCCTCGCTGTAAGCCCGTGGAAACGTCCGTTCTGTATATACCCAACCGGCAATCCGTCACCATCGGCGCCTTGATCATGGACCTCCAGTCCAGAGGCTTTGTCCAGGGGTATCGAAGTGACCAATAGTACTCCTGAAGTCCTATATTATTTGATTTTGTGTACTGTCACTTTTGCACGTTCCGGGGATTTAAATAGCAAGTGACAGCGGTAGCGCCATCCCCATCTGCCGGCTAGCTACCTAGCTTGCTAAATCACAAGTTTAAGAAGGGCGTCCTCTTTTTCAAGGAAAGGGGTAAAGGAAAACACCCCATTGCTTTTAACGGGAAGATAGTGCACCGTTGACCGGTTCCCCCCTTCGAACCACTAAAGCATAAATTCCTGGTAAGACGACTTAATATCTGTTAGCATTGCTAGCTGCCCGGCACATTCCGGCGGTGCTGCGTTCTTGTCAAAGGCAAACACTTGCTTGCTAGCTCGCTAGCTAATCGAAGAGGGCCCCACCGGCTTACCAGCACCTATCCAATTCTGCATGTATTCGAGGTATATAACTAATCAGTTGAATGCAATGAACATGAAAATAGCAAGGTTGGATGAACAAGTCAATTAGTGATCCTCACTTTGTTAATTCATTCAATGTGTTGAGTTGTTAGCCTTAACCACGTATCGCTGCCAGGACATGACAGCCGAGGAATCGGGTCTTCATGTCATGTCTTATAACATGCATATCGTTTTCACTCCCGGTGTGTTTGTCCTCCACTTTTCAAATACCATGTCTGTGTTTACAGCTATAGTATCAGTATGGGGGATTGTTACATCATGCCATTGCTTGACGTCGACTCCGCTCCTGGTAAGCGTTGAGTGGGTTTTTTAAGTGACATTGGCATTGCAGGACCCAGGCAAACTACATCCGAATGAAAACGGTAGCTTTCATTTGGATATAGTTTGGCTGGATCCTGTATTAAGCTGACGGGAGACGTTTGCAAAGGTTCTGAACTAGTCTACCACTCCTGACCAATGTCAAGTGGTCGTGGCCGGATTGATAGGCCCCAAGGTGTTGCATCTGCTGTCTGCTGGGGCTCTTAAGAATTAAACCATCATACCCCGAGTCACCGAGGCTATAAGTGTTTGTGAACGTTTAACAATCAATCATCCGAGGCAGCCATGTACACACGTAATATTTATAATAAGAAAAAAATAGAAGGTACAAAAAATAGCAAGCTAGCCATGGGTGTCTCATGTTGAGACTTTTGACAAATATGAGAGCTCCACTCATCAAACTAACGTAGCAAAGTCACCCTCAACTCTTGTGTCACGTTAAATAATGTAGCTTTTGTGCTGATGGGGCTGTCATACCGACATTGAGCTACCACCGCTTTGGGAGCCATATGGCAGCTCCTACGCGGAGGCACTGTCAAGAAAAGCATGGTACCGATGGCTTGCTAGCAGGCTAATGCTAATACGCTCGTAATGCGTGACACGTATTCTATGCCCAGTTGTCACGGATGCCTTTAAGTGCTATCGTTTGATTTTCATTTGTGTTGACATTTTCTCGAAGCTTAAAACCGATGTGTCAATTGTGTATCACGCATATATTCTGTATATTTGAGCAGTAAATGCATGGGATTAACTTCCATCTGTGGCTAGCATTAGCATGGGCCTTAGGAAACAGTAAATGAACTTTGACCCAGGACATCCATTTTCCTTTAAAACGCCACTTAAACATGTTTATTCCAACTTGGCTTTAGTTATTAATGAAATGTAATGTTTCATACGATTTGTTAGTTTCTGAATATGGTCTCTATGTTTGATGAGCCTCAATTCTAAGTTCACCTTTGTACATTTTTTATTATATATGGATGGTGAAAAATAACTTTTAGCATTGCTGTAATGTTCTATATGCCCTAACACTGGGACTCATGCAATTTGGGAAGTAAGCGAGTGGAATTTTTTTCGTTATTTTTGAATGGTGGATTAGGTGTGCATGGTGATGGTATCCCTCTTATCAATGGAGGACCCATCAACCACACCCTCATTACTTAGTCAGTTGTGTAGTCTCTTGAAAAGCTGTGTATCTACGACTGCGTCTCCCTGACGTCCATATTTTTAACCCAACTAATTGTAAAGGCAAATTCATCCAAGCCACCAATTATATTTTAACAAGGTTTAACAATGTTACTTATGTTTTGGCTACTCTTTCTAGGTACTCTGCGAAGACAGAGCAAGCCTGATGCAGATCCACAAAAGCACATGAAATGAATAAACCACCGCAGCCTATAACAGGACCCGTGTCTGTCCCACACCCTGCCCCCTCCCCTGGACTCACACAGGTAAGCATAGAAATCGTAATTTTTGTTGACATATGAATGGAAACTTGTGGTCTTCTAGGGATGCAAGAAATACCATTAACTGACTCGTAAACAGTGCAGATATTAATGATGATTCGTTCTTTAAAGAAATAAAATCAAATGGCCGCAAATAAGAAATATATTATTTTAGTGGCGAAACCCATCTGCTTCAATGTACACATTCAAAAGTCTGTAAACCTGAATTTTACAGTTTATATGCGTTACACACACACACACACACACCGGAGCTCCATTGGCAAGGCAGTTCTACTGTTGTAGTGCTTTCGAAACATGAGACGTATCTGGTTTGATAAGATTTAGTGAGGCTATTGTTAAGGGCTGGGTACCTTGGTAATTTGCTAAATTGTGTAGAAATTCTAACCAAAGATATAGTTGGATACAGTGAGGAATGTTGCTGCACGACCGTTCTGCTTGGAAGCCCCATCTTCTTGGCAGTTATACATAACCAGACAAACAGCACTCATAAACTCCCTGCGTTAGATCGCTGTAACTCGGAGCCTGAATATCTGTTGAATATTCAACACGTGATTATTTGAATAGACCACCAGAGTAACGCTATGCTGCTATACATTTCAAGTTCAGTTTAGATTTTTTGGACGTTCCCCACTAGGCATTATGTAAAACCTTGTGAACGCGTAGCAACTCCACCTACCCGGGCCAACCAGTAAACATTGGCAACCTACCCTGTTTTAGTCTCCACGGCAATATGCGACAGTAAAGGCTTTATTTTTGACTATTTAATTATGTCACCTCAACATAATAAAGAATGTATTCAAAAGATGTAGGCAAAAGTATTACAAAAAACATGATTGGACTACACTTTCGTTGTAATTGTCATGGTTTGCTTGGCGAGTGCTCTTTTACTCAAGCACACGTCTGCCCCCCGTCTACTAACATCAGTTCCTCCCCGATCTGTTCAAACCCAACCAGGCTGGCTATGCCCCTGGACAGCCCCCTTCTCTCGTTTTTGCCAACCCGCAACTTCCACAAATGAACCCTGCTCCGCAACCAAGACAGGTATGGTCATTTGTGTTACTTTTATGATCAGTACTTGCCTCTGGCATGGTGTCCCCAAATCACTTTATCCCATTTCTTGACTTTCACATGGACTTCTGAACGGGTTGCATTTTGCTGTAATGCTTTGGGTTGGAACTCTATCTGTGCCAGTTTTTCTCTACCTTTTCCTCTGTGTCGATCTTTACTTCTTGATTCCCTTTTTGCTGTCCTCCCAGTTTGCGGCAGGGCCCCGTGCGTTACACCAACAGGTACTAACACTGTGTGTGTGTGTGTGTGTGTGTGTGTGTAAAATATTTCTCCGGAATGTTACAACCAATTAGTTATTTTATCTGATTATCACTGCCACCGAGTGCAAGTGTTTTGAGTTTAAATAACTTGTATATCAGGGTTCGATTTAGTCAGATATATTTTAAACTTGCAAATGCCACTCGGCTGTTTCCCGCAATCCCCCTTTTGCGCTATTAGGTCCCAATTAATTCTCATGTCCAAATTGTGTGTGTAAATGTATTAATGCCTTCATTATGTTTATAAATGAAGTATATTAATAAGTCTGAGGACTAGGGCCTTATGGCGCATTTCCACTGGAGGGTTAGGTTCGGTTCGCCTCAGTCCGGTAGGGAGGGGGCGGTATAGCCAAGCTCGGTTCCGAGGTCGCGTTTCCACCGCTGACGGTACCCCTATGGTAGGCCGGATGTCGATCGCCGCGGCGGCTACGTAAACCAGCTCCCTCTGCACGTCTTCCTACCCAAGATTGCAGAGGAACGTCTCCACCTCCTTGTTCGCCCAAGTTAAAGTTCTGCGCGACATGTCGATTGTCCAGAATAATAACTTGCGGGTATGCCTACTGTCGGTTTGTTTTTCGCCATGTCGCCCGGAAGTGATTATTGTGTCGACCAATCAGCGGAGGGCGTGTGGAGCTCGAACTTGCCGGTACCCTAACGGCGGAGTACTGCGAGAAGAGTACGGCTCAGTCCGAGTCAAACGCGATCCGTGCTGCACCTTTTGTGAACCGCACCCTCCGGTGGAAACGCGCCATTGTACATTATACGCCATTATAGGCACCTCAGAGCCTTAACGCTCAGTTATGGATCCACGTCGACACAACGCAAGGGGGTTTACGGACGCAATACGTCCTTGCAAACCCACCTTGTGTCCACCACAAGGGACTGACGTGCGCCTCCCAATTTTTTTTTACATTGAGTCGAGGCGACGCAGCAGAGAGGGCGCTGATTGGTCCGCTCACCAAAACCCGACGCAGAACCAAAACAGGTTCAAGACTGCATGGTCGTTGCGTCGACGTCGAACCACAACTTAGCCTTTACGTTCTGCCTTCCGCGTGCTATTTTCCTCGTTTTCACCTTATCTCACCTCACACCCTCTTGCTTCTCTTGCTCATATATTGTGCGGCTGAAGGGGGGATACAGAGCACTACAGGTAACTGCTTTTCTCTTTCTCCTGTCCCCACGACCCCCCCCCCCCCTGTTACGTATAACCAGCCTGGGTAGAGTTGGGAGGAATGAAATTCAATACATTCTAGACTTGGTGAAACCCGAGCACTGCTCACGTCGGCAGTTGCGCCAGGGGCTGTGCTTTCAGCTCTGGGCTGAGCTAGCGAGTGTCTGCCACCACACGCGCACATCAACCAACGTTACTTAACATGCCCAAGTGTTGTTACCACGTAGGCTGCTTACAATGTGAACTGCAAACGCGCTGCGCCCGCTCCCTATATGTGTTCATTGTGGCTCCCCCCCTCCCCTCTATGTCCGCCAGCCTTATTACCCAAACCGGCCTACGATGCCCACCAGTGCCCCCAGGGTGCAGACCAGCAGTGGCCCGCGGCCTGTGGGACCCACTCATGTTTACCCTGCCGGCTCACAGATGATGATGATTCCCCAGCAGCAGATCTCCTTTCCCGGCTCCCCGCAGGGCTATTTCATCCCCCCTGGCCAGGTTGGTTCACACGTGGAATCCCCTCACCCTGTGACAGACATAGGGCCGTGCGATTATTCAAATATTATCGCGATTTCGATTTTTTTTCAGTGAAATGAGCACCAAGCTAATATAATCGAGTTGGAATAGATTACATTTTATATTTTTTATATGTGATTAAGTGGACATTTCAAAGTTCTCAGTTACAAACTGTGTTTTTGGAGAGAAATTATGAATAAATGCATTTCAATTTTTTTTTCATAATCGATCGGCCCTAGACAGATGTGTAACATGTACCGTAGATGGTTTCACCACTGCGATGCAATCAGACGACGCATGTTTCTGACAAATTCTCAATTTTGTATGGAAAGTGTTCTTAAACGGAAATGGAAGTGTTGGATCTGTAGAGGGACGATATGAGCCTTGCTATCTCTGGGATCCTCTGACGTTGGCGTTCCCATATCTTTTTGCAGTATCGTCCTCAATACATGGCTCCCACCCAACAGTACCCTGTGACAGCCGGCACTGCAGGCTTCTTCCCTGGGACTAGCCCCGCTGAATACCCTGGTTTTGGTAAGAAATCTCTGCTCTTGACAAACGCCTGCCAAGCACAACCACAGCCCTGAACCCCCCCCCCCCCTCCCCAGGTGCTCAATGCAGTTGAATACACCTGTTTCTGGCCGATATGGTTGCATCGAAGGTGTGGTGGCTTTGCCTGGCAGGCTTGTGTATGTCCTGCCTCTGGTTGGTTGTACTGAGGTCTGGCTTGACTTTTTTTGCTTCTCAGTCTGTGTTCTCTCACTCTGCAGTCTCGCCGAGTCACAGCCGTAACACCCTGCTTCCTCTGGTTTTCCTCTCATTAACTCATTCTGCATCTGTCTCTTCCTGCCCTCCCTCCTCCTCCTCCTCCTCTCTCTCTCTCTCTCTCTCTCTCCTCTCTCTCTCTCTCTCTCTCTCTCTCTCTCTCTCTCGCCTCCCTTCTCCCGCCCCTTGCACCCTTTGCTCCCCTCTGCCACGTTGGTTCAGAACCCTCTCATGCTGCGCGGGAGAGGCGGGGCGGTGGGGGGAGAGGTGGCGGGCGTGAGAACGGTCGTCTCTCTCTCCATGGCACTGCTCTCGCCCCCCAGCGCTACCCCGGTGAGTAGTGCCGCGTGTGTGTGTGTGTGCGCGCGTGTTTTGTGTGTAATTGTGCTTTGGGTCAGCTTGCTTCAGTTGCAAAAAAGTTCCCGTTGCGGCGCCGGCCTTTCGATGGCACCTTTTGACCGATGCCCGGGGAATTTGGTCTATTGATTTGGGTTTGCCTGCGGATACGTTGCGTTTGTAGAGTAGGGCTGGGCAGGGATTGGATGATTTAATACTGATTGATTTTTCTTCGTAGAGTCCTTTCTATTCTGAGCGTCTGTTTTGATATAGCTGTATTTTTAGGGTTTAATCCGTACATAGAAGAACATAAAATATTTGAATTTAACCGGTGTTGGATTTCATCAGCCGTTTGGTTCTTAAAAAGTGTAAATAAGTGTCCAAATAATATCCAGCCCTACTTTGTAGGCCTTTTGCAGGCTTATAACTCGTCCTTTTCTAGTCATCGAGTGTCCTCATTTCCAGCCTTTGGGCAGATGGTAATTTTGTGACTGCCATCTTGTTTTATTTGGTGCAAGATTGGCAGTTACCCAACAAATAAGAGGTTCAGAAAAACTGCCATTATGGAAAAGCACTGCCGATAACCTGATCATCATCAGTAAATGATCATAAAAGGACTGTAGATATGACCTTTTGAAAGCCATTTGGCCACTATTTAAACTTTTATGTTTGGATTATTTTGAGGTTCAAAATCAGAGAGACATGGCAGTTTTTCTTTGCTCTTCACCTTTCAGCTGGAGCGTACTATCCAGCACAGCCTCAGTTCACTCAGAGTGTCCAGCCTGCGCCGGTCATAATCAGTCCCGCCCAGCAACCGCAACAAGCCCCGCCTCCTCAGCAACCTCCAGCCCAGCCACAAGGCCCGCCTAAGAGGGAACGTATACCGGTAGGTCATCACAACGAACAGGGGAGCGGATGTGGCCTCCCGGCTGAGGTCAAAACGATTGAATGGACAGAACCCTTTGTCCTCTCAATGTAGAACTTTCTCTTTTGCCTCAAAAAAGCCAGTCACATTGAGTTTGTCTATCGAACCAGTAGGCCGGCAGTGAAAGGAGAGCTGCGTAGTTTCGCATTGGTCTACAGTGGATAGGTGTTCAGTCCAAGTCCTACCTTTTTTATATTTTGCTCTTTCCTCTACTCAGATCAGAATACGAGACCCTAACCAGGGTGGGAAGGACATCACGGAAGAGATCATGTCAGGTGGAAGGGCCACTTCCACACCAACGCCACCACAGGTAGGGGTGGATACGTATACAAGAGGGCACTATCGGTGGGGTTTGAAACATTCTTCATGTCACATTTACATTTTAGGGCTTTCTTCATCTGACATTTACATTTTAGGACGTTGGCAGACTCTTTAATCCAAAGGTGATTTAGAATAAGTACATTTGTCAGAAGAAAAACGATATTGCTTTATTGATACTGTCTGTAAAGTAAAGATGTTCATAGACAAGTTAAGTATTTACAATTGCTTGGTTAACCTATTCCCCGTACACAACAAGATGGCTAGGAAAGGATGCTACACAATGTAAAGTACTACTATTTTTAAGTGCCATAATTTAAGCACTTATTGTATATTTTAAGTATCATGTTCAGTTGTTGTATGTGCCAGACTGGTTGGTTTCACATGTCATCCTAATCCAGTGTGCTGGAACATGGATGTGTCAATTGGAAATAAGTTATTTAAACAGAAATTCTGGGTGTATACTGTGCAAAGGTCTTCAGCACTGTAATGTTATCTACCATGTAGCATTCAGATTTAAAGTGGATGCCTCAGATTATGTTATCCCTGCCTATAAGTATTATCATGCCCTCAGTCCCGACTCCCGACGATGGTTGAAATAGTTGTTTCAGAATTCACTGGTGTACTATATCACACCGATGTAAAGAAAGCTCTGTATTTTTTAATGTATCTCCCACACTTCCATAACGTCCCCCATTTCATTCCCTTAATAAGGGCATTCAACTATCACAGAATGGTGTAGTGTGTTGGAGCGTCTTCATAACTGTAGGAAGGGGAAGTAAAGGAGTTTGGTGCGAAACAAACAAGTCAGATGGTTCATGTGTAGGAAGGCCATTTTTATTATGATTGATTTGTACTAAAGTCATGCATGCCATTTTTATGGTTCCTCTAGAATGCATTTCCTTTGCTAGCATTATTTTGCTGAATATGTATCCCTTTATTTTAAGGCCTCGTCAGATAGTCCTGTCCTGAATGGTGACGTTACACAGACTATTGTTTCAGGAACTGGTGAGTCACTCGGTATTTTGCAACCATTTGAATGTGCATTAAAAGCTTGTATACTTTAAATTGTATATTGTTAGTAATATTTTAGTAATATTTTAATTTATTAAAATAATATTTTAAGGTTAATCTTGTATTTAGGGTCAGAAATGCATAATCCTATAGATGACTGTATAAAAGACCCTCTGATAGGCTTAACTCAACTCCTTAACTCTATGAGAGTTAAGGTAGGAGTTAAGTTAACTCTCATAGAGTTAAGTTAAATATAACATTTGACTCTCATAGAGTTAAGTTAGATTTGGCCAAAATAAGACGAAATTATGCTATGTGTCTAACGATATGTTAAAAATACCCCTCCCCCCCTCCAATTTGGTCCCCTGTGTTTGGTCTCCCGTCCAGATGAAAGTACGGAATCTGCTGCCAGCGTTGAAACTCCACCTCCAGCCTCCGCCAGCCCCGTCCCAGAGGTCCCACTGGAGACGGTGACCCCGGAGCTAGTGTCGGCTGAACCCCTCACGAAGCCGGCGGTGGCCGCCGCAGTCGAGGCCCCCCCTCCATTGATAGAGGAGCAAAAGCAGCAGCCCCCCGCTCCCGCTGTGCTGCCTCCACCATCCCCCCCGCCGGCCGCAGAACCCGAGCCAGAGGCCGAGGTCAGCGACACGGTCGACGCCCCTGTTCCCCCGCCGGCCGCGTCGGCAGCCAAACGCGGCGGGGCCGGGCCCGTCGCTCCGTCCGCCGCCGAGAGGACGCCGGAGAAGGAGGAGGAGAAGAAACCTGAGGTGGCGAAGAAGTCTGAACCGGAGAAGTCGACCGTTGCCAAGCTGAAGAAGGAGCCCGCCGCTGGGCCCCCGGCGCCGGTGACCCCTTCCAGCGCGACCGCCGTCGAGGCGGCGAGCGCCCCCCCGGTGAAGGCGGCGAGCGCCCCCACGGTGAAGGCCTCGAGCGCCCCCACGGTGAAGGCCTCGAGCGCCCCCACGGTGAAGGCCTCGAGCGCCCCCCCGGTGAAGGCTGCGGTCGTCCCCACGGTGAAGGCCTCGAGCGCCCCCCCGGTGAAGGCCTCGAGCGCCCCCCCGGTGAAGGCTGCGGTCCCCCCCCCGGTGAAGGCTGCGGTCGTCCCCCCGGTGAAGGCTGCGGTCGTCCCCCCGGTGAAGGCTGCGGTGTTCGTCCCCCCGGTGGAGGCTGCGGTGGTCGTCCCCCCGGTGGAGGCTGCGGTAGTCCCCCCGGTGGAGGCTGCGGTCGTCCCCCCGGTGAAGGCTGCGGTGGTCGTCCCCCCCGAGGTGAAGTCTGCGGTCGTCCCCCCGGTGAAGGCTGCGAAAGCTGCCCCCGAGCCTGCGTTGGAGCCCCAGGCCTCCACGGAGGAGGCCGCGGCCTCCCCCAGCGAGCTGCCCGCCGCCCAAGCGGAGACGCCTCTCTCCAACGGCCTGGCTCAGGGAGCCGACGAGGCCTCCGAGGACCTCACTCCCGAAGTCGACACGCCGCTCGCAAAGCCTGTGAGCTGTCAGCCTCCGGAAGCCTCTGTGGCAGACCCTGCCCAGGAGAAAGAGGTGGAGGAGGCGGAGGAGGAGGAGGTGGAGGAGTTGGCGACGGAAACGACAGAGGAAGCCTCTGCCGCTCTCCCCGCCAAGGATTCTACTACGCAAGGTACGGCTGGGCCAGAGTTTGCAGACTTTAGTTCTGAAGTAGTCATCTATCCGTCCTAGTTTTAACGAAATCCTCTTGTTGTTTTGAAGCCGCCATGTCTGTGCCAAAGAAGAAGAGAAACATGAAGGAGCTAAACAAAAAGGCCACTGGAGACCTCCTGGATGCCTTCAAAGAGGTGCGTTTCATGAGCCCTGATTCGGAATAATGAACAGTATCCTGTCGGGTATCCACTACTCTGTTGCCTACTTATAACGGCTAATTCTCAAGAGGTCTACAATCTACATTATCCATACAATGAAATAGAGGGAAATTTCCACTTAGACATTTTTAACTAATTTTTAACTAATTTTTTACCACTTATCTCTTTCTACCCTCAGGAACAGGCGGCCACACCGGTCCCTGAGCCCTCACCAGTTCAGGCTGAGCCAGCCGCGGCTGCCCCTGTTGCTGCTGAGAAGCCTGCGTCAGAGGCTGTTGATGAGACCTGGGAGGAGAAGGAGGACAAGCAGAACCCAAAGCCAGTTGTGCCCAAAACTGAGCCCGCTGAGAAGAAGTACCAGTACAAAGAAGGTGTGTGTGTGTGTGTGGGTGAGCCTGTGTATGTGTGTGTGTGGGTGAGCCTGTGTGTGTGGGTGAGCCTGTGTGGGTGGGTGAGCCTGTGTGTGTGTGTGTGTGTGGGTGGGTGAGCCTGTGTGTGGTGGGTGAGCCTGTGTGTGTGTGGGTGGGTGAGCCTGTGTGTGTGTGGGTGGGTGAGCCTGTGTGTGTGTGTGTCCCCGTCCCCTTTAGGTCTTCAATTTGAATCTAACTTTGATAACACCTGGCTCATCTTTGCAGAGAACTGGAAGCCCATCAACCCAGAGGACAAGAAGCAGTACGACAGGGACTTCCTTCTGGGCTGCCAGTTCATCACCGCCAGCATGCACAAACCTGAAGGTCTGCCGCTCATCAACGAAGTGATCCTGGACAAGGTAGCGTCACATTTCCCCTCCAAGGCAACGCAACCTATTGCATCATCAAATGTACAGAGAAGGGGAAATGGCGTTCAGGGACGCCACTGTGTGCCGAATGTGTTCATCTTGTCCGGTTGATTTGGTTTGTGGAGCTAATGGTTTGCATTATTGTAGGCCAATGCGACACCAATGCGCCCTGCAGACCCGGCCCGTGTGATGAACGTTGGACCCGACTTTACCCCCTCGTACCTGGGTAACCTTGGCAGTAGGCAGTCGACGGGAGGACCGGGACCCGGACCACGAGGCCCGGTAAGAGGGGAGGTAGGCCCGATCTGGGAGGGATGTTCACGTCTCAACAAGTCAATAGTTCAACTTAAATTTCTTAAAATTTAGTTCCTTCAATTATTTTAAGGATTACTTTACAGTCATGTCTGACTCTGTCATCCACAATCCATCCCCCCCCCCCCCCCCCCGCCAGCCTCCCGGCCCGCGCCGCTCCCAGCAGGGCCAGCGGAAGGAGCCCAGGAAGATCATCATCACCAGCATGTCTCTGAACAACGAGGTGCAGCTCAACAAGGCGGAGAAGGCCTGGAAGCCCGGCGTGAAGAAGGCCGTGGGCGGCCGCGGCGCGGAGGAGGGCGCGGAGGAGGACGACCCCGAGGAGGTCAAGACCCAGGAGCTGTTCAAGCGCGTGCGCAGCGTGCTCAACAAGCTGACGCCGCAGATGTTCCAGGCGCTGATGAAGCAGGTGACGGACATGTCCATCGACACCGAGGCCAGGCTGAAGGGTGTCATCGACCTCATCTTCGAGAAGGCCATCTCGGAGCCCAACTTCTCCGTGGCCTACGCCAACATGTGCCGGTGCCTTATGGGGGTGAGTCCTGCGCCTTCAAGTTCTTTGCATTTGTTTAATGCGCGCAAGTTCCCTTCAGTAGGTTAACGTGGCGTTCTTGTGTCCTCAGCTGAAAGTCCCCACCACAGATAATCCAGAGGCCACTGTCAACTTCAGAAAGCTCCTGCTCAACCGCTGCCAAAAAGAGTTTGAAAAGGACCAAGACGACGACGTTATCTTTGAGAAGAAGCAGAAGGAGTTGGAGGCATCTAAAGACGTGAGGAAACCCCGACGTCTGTCTCACTTGCAGGACAGTCTTTTGACCATGGCCCTCTGTTCGAATCAATGTAGTCCGTACCTGTTTATTCCTCACTCATCTCTGTATGACCCTTTCTCCAGGACGAAGAGCGTGACCGCCTGAAGGTGGAGCTGCAGGCTTCCAAAGACAAGGCTCGCCGTCGGTCACTGGGCAACATCAAGTTCATCGGTGAGCTGTTCAAGCTGAAGATGCTCACCGAGGCCATCATGCACGACTGTGTCGTGAAGCTGCTGAAGAATCACGACGAAGAGTCTCTGGAGTGCCTCTGCAGGCTTCTCGCCACCATCGGCAAAGACCTGGACTTTGAGAAGGCCAAGGTAACATGCAATCCACTCGCCTCCCATCTGTATGGCCAGACCCGCTGGTCGTCTGATGGTCGAGTGAAGCACCCGGGCACAGTTTCTGGCTGTTGTCCAGCCGTTGACGTCTATTTGTCCCCCTAGCCCCGCATGGAGCAGTACTTCGCCCAGTTGGACAAAATCATCAAGGAGCGAAAGACCTCCTCCAGAATCCGCTTCATGCTGCTGGATGTCATTGACCTCCGAAGGGTATTGACACTTTTCTTTCCATGCTTTTAGTAACGATAGTAGCCCTTTAATAGTCACGGTGCGATTTCATTGACTCGTTGTACAATGTACAAACCACCATTTTAGTTAAAGTACCCGTTCAGAGTTGTGTGACTTCGTTGGAACTTGAGTGTTTCTATTGAGGGCCCTCAGAACGCGGGCCACTAATAACCGTTCAATCTATCTTCCCGGGTGCAGTGCAAGTGGGTGCCTCGCAGAGGGGAGCAGGGCCCCAAAACCATCGAGCAGATCCACAAGGATGCTGAGGCAGAAGAGCACAGGGAGCAGATCAAGGTCCAGCAGCAGATGCTTTCCAAGAAGGATGGAGGAGGAGGAGGAGGCGGCGGTGGTGGAGGCCGGATGGGAGGCGGCGGCGGTGGCGGCAATATGGGAGGCCGAGGACACCATGCACAGGGAGGCGGCCGTGGGAGTCAGGTCCAGGACGAGGGCTGGAACACGGTGCCCATCTCCAAGGGCAACAGACCCATCGACACGACCCGCTTCAGCAAGATCATCAACAAGGTGCGTTTGCTACCCCTGACCGTCGGAGGTTAAGCTCTACCGACCCAACTCGCCTTACTGCCCAGACCGTTACCCGAGCGTTGTGTGACGGGCTCGCTGTACTTGTGTCCTGTAGCCCGGTGCTCAGGACGTTGACGACCAGCGGTTGGCCCCCGGGGGGAGAGGTTTCGGTAACTGGACCAAAGGCAGCAGTGGGGGGACGGGGTCGAAAGCCCCTGGCGCAGAGCAGGGTAAGAACAAAACGCTTATCCCCCTGTCGACACTCGACATGCTTTTTAAGAAATAGACCGTTGTGTTAAGCGGTCTTTGCCGTTCCGTTTGACAGAGTCCGGTCGCCCGGCCACCAGCACTGTGAACCGCTTCTCGGCCCTGCAGCAGTCTGGCCCGCCGTCAGGCGACGCCGACCGCAGAGTTCCTCAAAGGTGAGCGCAGTCCTCTTGCGCGCTTTTAATCCCCGAGTCCGGCCTTTGGTCCCCTGTCCCCGTCGTCCTGGGTCGACCACAACCCCTGTTTGTTTTTGTGTTCCTCAGGTCGAGCTCCAGCCGCGACCGCGGCGGGGAGAGGGACAGAAACGACCGGGGCTTTGACCGCTTCGAGCGCCGGGAGGGACGCGACGGTGGCGGCCGGCCGACCATCACCAAGCGCAGCTTCAGCCGCGAGTCGCATGAGCCCGGCGGCGACGGCGGCCGGGGGCCCACGGAGCCCGTGCGTCGCGTGTCCAGCATGACCGACGACCGGGTCAGACGGGACCGTGCCGCCAGCAAGGAGCCTGCAGGTAGAGAGCGCGTCCATGGGTCCTGGGTGATGCCCGGTTACAGCCCTGGGATCACGGTGAAAGGTTAACGCAGGGGGGAACATTGTTCAGGTCATGCACAATATATGCTGATAGTTGTTTTTTTTCTCTTCTGACAAATGAACTCATTGTAAGTCGCTTTAGATAAAAGCGTCTTGCTAAATCCCCTAATTTTGAACTATATATAAAAAAGAAATTGAATTGAGTATCGCATTTTGGGGACAGGTTGACAAGGTGTAGTTATTTAATTATCGTTTGGTGTAGCTACCCACAGGCATGGACATTGATGGATGTTTCCCTTTTGTGGTGTTTTGCTTTGCTTTCTCCCACAGTGAAGCCCGGGCGTGACGCAACCCCTCCCCCCGCCGCCGCCTCCAAACCGGCCTTGAGCGAGGAGGAGATGGATAAGAAGTCCAACGCCATCATCGAGGAGTACATCCACATAAACGACTTGAAGGTACGCGACGCACGCCCGGCTCTTCCTCCCCCACACCTCATCAACATTATAAAACACCACATGGAGGGGCTAACGCCTTTCTGCATGTGTCCCCCCCCCCCAAACCTGTAGGAGGCGCTGCAGTGCGTGTCCGAGATGAACAGTGCCTCGCTGCTGTTTGTGTTCGTCCGGAACGGCGTGGAGTCGACACTGGAGCGCAGCCCCGCCGCCAGGGCCCACCTGGGCCACCTGATGCATCAGCTCATCAAGGCTGGAACACTGCCCCCAGCGCAGTACTACAAAGGGTGGGTGGAATCCACCGCCGCCGCCGGCCCCCCGCTGCACCCGTGGGAACGGGAGTGAATGAGTAGGCCGGTGCTGCGGGTTTGACCTGATTTTTTTTCCCCGTGTCTTTGTCCCAGGCTTCAGGAGACCCTGGAGATGGCCGAGGACATGGCCATAGACGTCCCTCACATCTGGCTGTACCTGGCGGAGCAGATCGTCCCGATGCTGCAGGAGGGAGGGATCCCCATGGAGCAGCTCTTCAGGTGTGGCCCCCATTTCTGGATAATGCGTCGCATTGGTCTCTGCCCCTTCCCTTTGGGGACCGGGAATGGATAAATGTGTCACATTGGCCCAATGGCTGTGATTTGTCCCAGACATTATGGAAGGGAATTGGCAGGGAGCTCGCAATACGATACTGCAACGATTTCTTTGTGCTGATAAAATATGTACATCTATGACGTTAATATTGCCCTATTCTAATCTGAACTAATCCTTAAGTTTTGTGTTTGTTGTTAAACGTTGACTTTTGGTTCAAAGAAGTTGGTCGAACAGAACACTGTTTATGTAAAACTGCTAGAGTAAATGAATAGAGGCTCTTCATCTGTAGCGCCCTCTGTAGGACGAAGCCTTTCATTTATTTACACTAGGATGACATTAATGTTTATTAAAGAAAGATAATTGAGTCAGCCAGTCTATTTGGGGAGGCGAAGAATTTGGATTTTCATGTTATGGTTATACCGTTAAAGCAGTAATGAAATTATCATGAAAATGACAATGTAATGAGTTGTATTAACATTGTCAAACATTGTCTTCATGCGTTTAGGGAAATCTCCAAGCCTCTAGTGCCTTTGGGAATGGCCGGCGTTCTGCTGGCACAGATTCTCACTTTGCTCTGCAAAGGAATGGTATGTACTTCCTCATCCTTCACTAACGGCCTCCTAACCTCTGCAGTGTCTGTGCCCTAACCAGCGCCCCTTATCTCTAACCATAAACCTTCATTTCTGGAAACTGCCTTCACGACGACCCCCGTCCAAACATGAGCCCTCAACTGCCCCCGTATTTGTCTTTCCATCAGACCCACAAAAAGGCCGGGGCCATGTGGAACGAGGCGGGCCTGAACTGGAGCGAGTTCTTGTCCAAGGATGTGGACGTCAACAAGTTTGTGACTGAGCAGGTCAGTGGGACGGGACAGAAGGTGGCTGTAGGAGCACCATGAGTGGGCCTCGCTCCTGACGCCGCTGTGTTTTTCCTGCTCGTTCAGCACCTGGAGTTCACGTTGGACACCGAGGGGTCTGAGGGGCCGGAGAAGAAGCCCCTGACCAACGAGGAGATCAGCAAGCAGCTGGAAAGGCTCATCCAGGACAAGGCCGAGAACCAGCGGATCATCGACTGGGTGGAGGTGGGTGGTCTGCCTGATGCAGTCCGTGTTGGGCTGTGTGATTCCGCCGATGGGTCTCTTGCGTAAGGTGGACACGACAACGTGTTGGAAAATTGTTTGTGATAATGCGCCGAGCTAAAGCCAAGCTCAATGCGTACCACCCCTGATTAATTCCTCTTACCCGGTTAACAAAGTTATTTGAATGTTTGTTAATTTTGTCTGTAGCCCGGTTCCGTAGACTTAATCAGCTGTATTTGACCGTTATCGGAAAACGATTCACACCCTTTGCACGATTGACCAATCAGAATCCCGTATTGAACAAGGATGTGGTATTTTCCGGTTTGACCCCAGGCTAACTTGGACGCGCAGCAATCCACCGGCAACTCGTTTGTGCGAGCGCTGATGACGTCCGTGTGCCAGTCCGCCATCATTTGTGAGTATCCCCATCGAGGTCGCTCACCTTGACGCGTCTGCTGGCCGTAGGAACGACCCTCTTATCGTTGTTTGTGATGCTGCTCCTCAAGGCGACAACCTCTACAAGGTGGACGGGAAGAAGATCAGCGAGAGGGGAAGCCTGCTGCTGAAGTACCTGAGCGACGAGCCCAAAGAGCTCCAGGCTCTCTACGCCCTGCAGGCCCTCATGGTGCACATGGAGCAGCCTGCAAGTGAGTGGAGCCCGGCTGCTTTGAAAGGGACCTGCCACGGTTTGAACCCGGAGCAATGCGCAAGCACCGTGACCCACGCCTCCCTCCCTCCCTCCCTCCCTCCCTCCCTCCCTCCCTCCCTCCCTCCCTATGGGCGGGAGAGTGGGGTAAATGTTGACGGTAGGGGTGGGAATCTCTTGGCACCTCACGATTCGTTTCCGATGATGAGGTCAACGATTCGATTCTGAAGCGATTATCGATGCATCTCGATGCAACAATTTTTTTTATGTACATTTCCATGCGTGGTTTTCAAAAATATATGCATACATCTGGGTTTGCTACTCAGAGTTTGCTAATCACTTCCTACTTTTGTGATGATCATTAAAGACATCAACAGATGAATAAACTTGGCTGTGAGTTTGCGCGCATGCTTTGCCTAGGCTGAATCGCAATCGTGTCAAGACAAATCAGATTGGCCAATACACACTGAAGATAAATTCAATAATTTTAAAATTACAAAAATTATCCCTCTCTGGCGAACAGAATGTTGCAGCAGGCAAAAAATATATATTTTTAATTCCGATTATTAATTTATCTGCATCGAGACGGACTCGTTCCAGAGAGAATCGCGATGCATCGAAGAATCGACTATTTTTCCCAACCCTAGTGGACGGTACCAAACGTAGGCAAAGTTAGGAGCCGTGAATGGTTGCGTAAGAAGGATGGGGGCGAAAAGGGGATTAGTGTTGCCTAGGTCTGCGTCGTGGGTCACTGGTGAGGAACCTGGGGATTGACTAATGAGAACTCGACATCTGATCTAATGGGACTGATCTGGGTTGAACGTGCTTGAGTCGTTAAAATGAATAATGCAAAATGTTTTTGGGAGGAACATCATTTTTGATTCGAGCCCGCCGCTTTAAGGACTCCATCATACCCTCCCCATAACCCGGTTTAGTAGCGGGTCCGCCCTGACCCGGTTTAGTAGCAGGTCCTTCCTGACCCGGTTTAGTAGCGGGTCCGCCCTGACCCGGTTTAGTAGCGGGTCCGCCCTGACCCGGTTTAGTAGCGGCTCCGCCCTGACCCGGTTTAGTAGCGGCTCCGCCCTGACCCGGTTTAGTAGCGGCTCCGCCCTGACCCGGTTTAGTAGCGGCTCCGCCCTGACCCGGTTTAGTAGCGGCTCCGCCCTGACCCGGTTTAGTAGCGGCTCCGCCCTGACCCGGTTTAGTAGCGGCTCCGCCCTGACCCGGTTTAGTAGCGGCTCCGCCCTGACCCGGTTTAGTAGCGGCTCCGCCCTGACCCGGTATAGGGCCCTATGAATTCCGCGATAACAAAAATGTGGACGGAATCACGGAATCGGACAATAAAAACGTAATCTATTGATATATATATATATATTTTTTTTTTTTTTATAAAGCAGGAAAGTATTAAAAGTAACAAAGTTACAATTTAAAACAGGCCTGTCTTAGTAAAATAACTGATTTCCAGCAGGTTCCTGTTCTTCAGCACATATAACATGTAACCGGGACAAGGCACATCACACGTCACATTTACAATATGCAGCGGATTTCGCCATTATTTTGGTGAAATTCAGTTTCGAGGGAAAAGGGAAACAACACGGGTGACATTAACGTCACTGAATGTTTAGCAGTCACTCCCACAACAATGTTAAAAAAAATCCCCGGTCCACCACGCAAACAATAGGTCCCGCTCCTAACAAGAAGTCGAAGAAGAAGTTGAAGCGCCCGTAATTCGGTTCTAACCTCAAATTCGGAGCCGAACAATATCCAAAACACTTCTATCACTCAGGTGATCAGCTGTTTTGTAGAATATGTCAACATACTATCGATTGGAAACGCAAAGATACGTGCGATGACCACTTGAAGTCCAAAATCCATATAAACGATGAAGTTGGTGAAGTGATGGGATGGAGTTTATAAAAAAAGAGTTTATAAGCACTTTAATATTTATGTCATGTTGTTTTTATTTGAAGCACTAAAAACAGAGCAATGTTGTGATGTTTTAATAAATGTAGTCTTCTATCTGATTGAATGTTATTCGTTCGCACTTATTTGACACTCGTTCTGAGGATTTTAATAGCTTTAAGTGTAAAACGGAATTCATGAAAATTAAAACGGAAAAAATGGAATTTGGAAAAAAATAAAACGGAATTTGGAAAAAATAAAACAGATTTCATAGGGCCCTACCGGTATAGTAGCAGTTCCACCCTAACCCCGCCCTGTGCTCGGCGTGTCCACAGACCTGCTGCGGATGTTCTTCGACAACCTGTACGACGAGGACGTCATCAAAGAGGAGACCTTCTACAAGTGGGAGTCCAGCAAGGACCCCGCAGAGCAGACCGGCAAGGGTGTGGCGCTCAAGTCTGTCACCACCTTCTTCACCTGGCTCCGTGAGGCAGAGGAGGAGTCCGACAAAGAATAATGACCCGCCTCCACCCCCCCCCCCCCCCTCCTGTCTTTGGCAGGGGGGGTGGGGGGGTTCGCTGGGAACCCGGTTACAGACTACACGGCCTACACAGGCGGACTTAATCAATCCTCAATGAGGATATCTTTTTTTTTTTTTTTGTTCGTGAGGGGGAGGACTGGTAAAAAAAAAAGAAAAAACAATCAACTGTCTTTCCCGCTCCTTCTCTCTTGCTTCCCGTTCTCTGTTCACACCTGCTTGTGGCCCCGGCCCTAGAATAACCCCATGAGAAACGATGCAGCAGGATTGCTTGGTAAACTATGCGTCGAATGGCCTACGTCCGTTGCATAAACATTTTTGACATTTGAGAAAGACACGTACAAACCAACACGCTGCTCTTTTTATGGTTCTGGGGAAACGCTTTTCCTCATCGTGTGATCCAAGTGGTGACGGCGGGGGTGAATCACTGAGCATGTTGCAGGGGAACTTGGGTGTCAATGTGGTAACGTGTGTGTGGGTGTGTGAGATATCGAAATGAACAGAGCTCTTATGTCTTTTGTCCTTTACTGAAGTGTGCAGCATGATTGAAGTGTGTTTGTATTAATGATGATAAAGTGGGAGATTTCCTAGAAAAAATGTACCTTGCTGACTAACCATAACTCACGTTCATTTTTTTGTTTTGTTTTTATTTAATTTTATAACCACCTCCTCTTTGCTGAGATGGGACCTGTGAAGACAGAATCTAAGGGACTCTGAGCCTGAGACTAGACTATTGACTACTAGGGATGATCTCGATGCTTCCTTTCAAGCCATGCTGTCTCCCACCCCCTTGCAGTCAACCAACCCTATCTGAGACCCGACTAATCTTCCTCAGTACCTAACACGAGCTGGTCTCCCTACACTCAAGTCAGGGAGAACCCTGCAGAGGCATACTTAAACCCCATCCACGTTAAAACTTGAACACATTGAAAGCAGAAATTGACTTGACAAGATATATATATAAAAAGAAAAAGGAAAAAAAAAAACACAGAAGTGATCCGAAAGCCTTTTCTGCTCTAAGTGGAAACACATTTCAGGAGAGTTCTGTAAATATATGATTTTTTCTGTTTTATTTTTCTGAAATAATGAATAAATTGCTAATGATGTAATGCTACGTATCCTTTTCCAGCAGAGATGGCAGTTATCCAGATGCAAAGACGCTTTCGATAATCCATTGATTAGTTGTATTGGGATTTTTGTAAATATGTTTTTGCTTTCTTTATTATTTAAGGAATTCTTTTTGCATCGGTAACTGAAAGATGAGGAAATGGAGCATTGCAAATAAAGGAATTATCAAGTTGCAGTTTGTGGAGTGTCCTGTTAACCCTTGATCTATGAGTTCCTTCGTGTCCTTTGCTGAATAATACATTGTCACACAACTGATCAAACACATTTAGGTTTGGTCTCACAACTCACTTTCCCTATCATTTGTCCCAGGGGATTTGATCGCCTTTTACCTAACTTACAATGTGACTTGCTTAATATTGGTTTGCGAAAATCAAGGCCTATATGTACCATTTTTAATGTCTTTATATTTTTTTTGTTAACTTCGTGCATAAATTCACTAACTACCGCCATGCAGTTCAGCAGTCCTGCTTTACAATCATTTAATTTATAAGAGGCTACACGCAGAGCAAATGACGCCGCCTTGCGTCGATGACGCGCGTCAACGGGAGACATTCGGGCATCACAGCACGTATAGCCTCGGCCATAACGCACCGAGCAACAAATGGTGCTCTGAGATCCGCGTTCTAACACAAAACACCTTGGGGAGAATGCGCTCGGATTTATTCTAGCAGACCACTGCAGCGGGACCGAAGCGCACGGGATGTGCGATTGCGTATGTGGATAGGATTTCTTACAAGAGCATTAACATGTGCGAAGCGCACCGTGCCGCCACCGTTTGACTAACAGGTAGGTGTGTGGATGTGTTGGGTTGCTTAACGCTATCGTCGAGCTCTCTGTAGTGCTGTTTGTTGGCTGTAAATGGCCAAAGATTGGCGCATGGGGTGGATAGTTCCGTGTCATTGGTCCTTCCAAATAACACGGCCTTCAGGATGGTTTAAGACGCGTTGTGTTTTGAGAGCCACTCACCCACCACGACGGAGCCGCCGTTTATTTACCCGCATAATACATCTAGGAGACCTTACGCATTGCAATTGCCTATTTATATCTTTTAAAGATCTGAAATTGATGGAAAAGTCGAGTCGCAGTGATGCTTGGCGGTGTGTTATTATTACACTTGTTGGTCATAGCGCCCAGGCGCATCACCTTTAAGATAAGGTTAACGATTCATGATGCTCTTTAGCTTTCACCACTCCCCGTTTAGGATATCGTGCTGTCGTCTTGTACAGTTGAACACCACGGTATCTCCGCCTCTGCTGTGGATTTACCACTGTCACCGTGGATGATGGTTGTCACAGAAGAACGAGTCCTCCTCGGTCACCAACCAACAGGATCAAACCCCCAGAGAGTTGAAGGGTGACGGTGGTTCATCATTGACTGTTGTCCTTTATCCTGTCAGCCCATGTGAGGGTGATTCATGCCGTATGACCGTTGGGTTCTTTTGAATATCATATACCCCGCCATATTCAATTATGATTGACACATGCACGTCCACGTATATCAAACCGCAAGCCACGAGCCGTGCTCGTTCAGACCGTGCGGTATGGATGTGACGTCCATGATTCAAGCGCGTTTACGTCATTCACGTGTTCAATATCCCGTATACCAGCAGTAAATAGACATTTAAACGTAGTTTAATAAAATAAAAACGTATCGTCTAACTATTACGCTGTGTGTGTGTGTGTGTGTGTGTGTGTGTGTGTGTGTGTATATGTGTGTGTGTGTGTGTGTGTGTGTGTGTGTGTGTGTGTGTATGGGTTTAGAATGATCATAATATGATTGTCATAATAATGCTAGGCCTATTTTGAATGTCAGAGAGTAAGGAAAAAGAAACACACCTTAATTTAACAAACCTCATATGGATTTAAAATATGCAACATATTTCCATGTGTATGAATTCCCCGCTTGATTCTCATGATAATCCATTAGCTCGGCCGCAGTAGTTAGCGAGAGGCATTACTCTAAATAGGGATCATGCCCGGGCTTGGGCATCACGCCGGGGGCAGCTAACTAGGGTTGGTCTCATCCTGCCATATGTTGGCCTGGTGGCGTCGACACCCTCAGCCTCTCTCACCCCTCCCGGTCTCCGCCGTCCTAACCGTTTTCCCCGGCTTAGCGGGGCTTTAGCGTCTGCGCGGTAAATGTAGGACATGGCAGTTAGCTCGTGTCTTAAACCAGTAAAGCTGCCACACTGTTGGGGTCGGCGGTGTCGGTCGCGGTGTCGGTCGTCGGTGTTACCTCACTGTCCCCGCGATGCGCTGGTCATCCAGGAGTAGGCAGAGAAGGCGCCACCGACAGGAGGAGGTGGGTCGGCATCAGGCGGGAACCCTTTTGGGGGGAGATGCCATTTGATAGAGATGGGACAGACAGGTAGACCACTGCCATGGACTGTGGTTCATTAACTATGTTGTTGTTGACACGCTGCAAGTTTTCTCAATGTTTGTTGGACATAGTTGGCTGGGTGTTGGAAGGACATGTTATTAGTTGGCTGGGTGTTGGAAGGAAATGTTGCTGGTAAGACATGTTATTGGTAGCACATGTTGTTGGTAGAACAACGTGTTTGAAGGACATTTTGATGGAACATATTGGCATTGCATGTTGTTGGAAGGACATGTTTGCGGGACATTTATGAAGCCGTCCGGATGTGGTTGGTAGGAAATGTTGTGGCTAGTATTATATTTGAATATGAATCAAGTATTCAAGAGCATAATAGTTACTTGTCCGTGTGTTTTTTGTTTTCTTCCTCCAGAGTTTAGAGGGGATTGAAATGATTCCAAAGTCAGGAAAGTCTCCAGCAGAATCCAGGAAAGCGGTCGGCATCCATGAGTTTGCCGCTCTGGCCCGGTCGTCTCTGAACGGTAAGTCACCTGCCCTCCGGACCACCTGTTAGGGTTATCATGTGTTCCTGTATCCTCACGTTCTGCTCCTCCTACCAGGCATCTCTCAGGCCATGAGGGACCATGTGACCAAGCCCACATCGCTGGCCCAGGGACGGGTGGCCCACCTCATCGAGTGGAAGGGCTGGCCGAGACCCTCGGACCCTCCCCCCTCCACCCTGTCCCACTTCAGCTCCTACTGTCATCTGAGCGAGGGGGAGAAGGAAGCCCGCTTTGCTGCAGGTGCGCAGTCTGTCACACGCACAGTGGGGGTTGGCTCTCTGCACCGTCTAATAATTGTGAAGATGTTGAGGTCCGGGGGCCTGCACCTCATTGTGTGTGTGTGTGTGTGTGTGTGTGTGTGTGTGTGTGTGTGTGTGTGTGTGTGTGTGTGTGTGTGTGTGTGTGTGTGTGTGTGTGTGTGTGTGTGTGTGTGTGTGTGTGTGTGTGTGTGTGTGTGTGTGTGTGTGAGTGATCATGCGCGTGCGTGAGTGTGTGCATTGAGCTTTCGCAAGAGTCAAGAGCAGCAGCAACAGCTGCTGCTCTTGACTCTTGACCCCCCCCTTAAAGAGTGATCCCCGTCATGTCCGTCAGCCAGCTCTGAGGCCGGCTCCTCCCGTCCTTCTGTCTCCACGGTGATCTCTCTCTCCTAAGCCTATTAGCAACACTATCCCCCCCCCCCCACCCCCTTTCCTGTCGTGTTTATTATGTTTGTTGTTGACTCGCTCCATCTGGCACATGGTGACTCTGGGTTCAGCTTAGCAGGACAGGTTGAGAATAGACCGCCGGTGACTAACCCCCCCCCCCCCCCCCCCCCACCCCACCCCAGGTGTAGCGGAGCAGTTTGCCATCGCCGAGGCCAAGTTGCGGGCCTGGGCGTCCGTGGACGACGACGAGGAAGAGGAGGACTTCAACGACGAGGACGCCCAGTACGATGAACCGGATCAGACGTTCCCCAGACAGGACACCTCAGGTATGCGTTTCCGTTCGATTTCGTCATCATCTTCATCGTCATCGTCATCGCCGTTGTCGTCGTCTGTGTGTGTGTGTGTGTGTGTGTGTGTGTGTGTGTGTGTGTGTGTGTGTGTGTGTGTGTGTGTGTGTGTGTGTGTGTGTGTGTGTGTGTGTGTGTGTGTGTGTGTGTGTGTGTGTGTTTGTCTCATCCATTTCTCCCTTCATTCATCCCTGCCCTCTCTACAGGGGCTCTGACCGTCTCCTCCTCCCTCAGACTTCGCCTCGTTCGGCCTGGATTCCGGAGTCCCACGACAGGCTGTGATTGACGGCGGCGAAGCCCCGCCCCCCTTTGCATGCGCCGGTTCGAGCCGCGACCCACCGCCGGCCGCCCCCAGTGACCCGTGTTCCGCCCTGACCCTCTCCCCTGCTCTGCCCGGCGACAGCACTAGGGGGGAGGAGGGGGAGGAGGGGGAGAAAGAGGAGATGCACGGCGGCCCTGTGAAGCAGAAGGAGGCGGCCCTTCAGCACGGCGACGCCTACCTGGCCCACAAGGAGGAGTGGCCTCGCAGGAGCAGCAGGTTTGACTCCTGCTACTCCACCTCCCACTCAGAGTCCCCAGGAGAAGAGGAGGAGGAGGAGGAGGAGGATGAAGAGGAGGAGGAGGAGGATGGAGGGGTGTTCCACGCGGTCAGGGTGTGGCGCTGCCACCCCAAAGGGTTCTTCTCTGACCGCGCCTCCTCGGGCGTGGCCTCCTTTGACGAGGAGCAGGAGGAGGTGGTGGAGGAGGTGGCCGAGATGGAGAGAAAGTGGAAGGAAAAGGAGCATTTGATGTGATGTCATTGGTCCCTTAATCGTCGTATAAGCTATTTTGCTGTTTACTTGTAAAAAAAATAAAATAAAAGAGGCTCCATCGCGTTGGGCCACTGTATCTTCCCCTCCCTCTCAAGGCTTGGTTATGGTTCTACGTCGACGCAGAGCAAGCGGGTTTATGGACCCCATTACGTCCTTGCGGAGCCTCCTTGCGTTCACCTCAAGCGCCTGACGTGCGCCTCCCAAAAACGTCAACCTTGTGTCGAGGCGACCCAGCGGCGAGGGCTGTGATTGGGCAGGCTCACTAAAACCCGACGCAGAACCAGCTCCGGTTCACGACTGCGTCGAAGCGTCTGCGTCGAAGCGTCTGCGTGGCCGTTGCGTCGAGGTGGAACCATAACTGCACCTTAACCCTTTGCCATGTCCCACTGATCTTAAATTTTAACCTCTCCCCCTCCCCCCACCCCTCTGGTGCCCTTGTTGGGTCATTGGTCATTGGGTCTCTCACCCCCTTAGTTGATTGCACCATATATATATGTATCTATATATATATGAATTTATATATATGTATGTATATATGTGTGTGTGTATGTATATGTTGGTGAGTGGAACCAGGATGTAAAACTGTCATTCATACTCTGGGTTTTGTACATTTTTGTGAAGAGTTTGTGTGTTGCTATTGCATTGTTTTTTTATGGAACTTTTGTAGTGTGCAGGGGTTACACACGATGCGTACGTATTGCTATGTGCAATGAAAAATAATCTTATATGAAAAAATAAAAAATAAAGTACATGAAGGATGGTGCTGTCTCTTTTTTTTTCTTATTGATGAATTCATTTTATGAATTAGTTTTATTTATGTTTCCTACATATTGAAGTTACAATATTTTACACTTGTTCCCCTATAAAAGTTGTCTGAGGATTTTATGTATTTTTTATACTCCTGCCAAACGTCTCTGCCGCTGAGCTTGGGTAGTTACCGGGATTAAGCGGTTCAATCAGGTTCCTCTTTGTACCGATGTCGGGTAGGAGCCGTTCCATATCGATTCACGAGGGCGGCATCATCTCAGGCATTCATGAGAGCAATCCAGATCCTTTTCCTTGCAGCGTAATGGTTTCTTTCTTCAGCGGTGTACAGTATATATACATGTACTGTATGGGGTTAGGCCTAACCATAACCCTATGTATATATACTGGATTAGGTTTAGAGTTATGTGCTTGATGTACACATTCATTCATGACCTTGCACCACCACCAATCAAGCAATGTCTGTGTCATTCTGCAGGGACAATGTAAGGGTATCGAGGGCTGCAACGAGAGGTGATTGTAGCACCAAGTTTAAGAAGAACACAATCAGCATTATCACTCCAAGCAACTGGAAAATGAAACTCAATCCCGCTCCATATTAGACACTGTGAAAGTCTTACGTTTTAAAAAGTCTGAAGTCATGGCTAAAAGAGAATCAATCATGCGATCATTTTATATAGAACATCAAATGTTTTATGTATTTTGTATGATTTTGACCCTGTAATGTTGTTGATGCTGTTGTTTTGTATTTAGTATTGTCCGTAATGCTTAGTATGTTTTTGATTGTCCTGAACTCCCTGCCCAGGGACCACAGATGCATATTAGCTATTCAGCTAACTCTGGTATAAAACCTGTTCTGTGCATGGTCCCTGTCAACTAAACCAATAATGGATATGTGTATAAACCCCGTTTATACACATATCCTGTACACATATACTGGGGTTTCTAAATTACACAATTCATAAGAATGAAAAGGTCGGGATCACCCAATAAGATAATTTATTCTATTCTAATTAGGGAAATACAATAAGTGAAAAAGGGGCACAGGAAGTGAGCTATGCATTTTCAAATGGCAAAAACTGCCTGCCACTAATTGCAGCCCATTTCTCAATCATAAAAATCAACAAAACAATAACAATACATATCTATGAAATAAAATGCATGGAGTGGAATCAGTAATGTGTGAATCCATATGATTGTTTTGCCATGCACGTCAACCTGGGTACTCAGAAAGGAGCCACCTCCAGCCTTCTAGTTATGCAGGAGGCATATTCTTCACTGTAGATGGGGCTCAGATGAATCTATTGATCTGTGTGTGTTCATGGTGCGCCTTGTTTTGACTTGTTTACATAGGGTACATTACCCTCAGGTGTCCTGTCCTTGGTGGATCTGAATGCTAATGTTCCCCTGCCCTCTACCCATCCCCACATGCTATACCAATCAGCCCCAGGCTAGTGTAGCAATAGCAAGAAGTAGGTAGCACCCATAGTCACATACCATTTCACACCCAGGGGAAATGTAGGATTTCCAATTATCCAAACCAATGTTTCTTTGGAAGAGGGATTAAAATAGATCACCTCTTTTTTTCTATTTTCTCGTTGATCTGACACTTTCATCCAAAGAGCCTTAAAGTAATTTCAGATGACTTGTATTAAGAAGCAGTGTGAGATTAGGGCATCTAGCTTGAGGAAATCAACAGGTAGCTTGTGGATATTAGGGTGTACAAGGGTTAGGGCATCAAGGATTAATTATTAAACCCGTGAATGGTCCAGGGAATCAAACAAAGGTCTCTGGGTTCAGCTGCTCCATGATGACCTCCGACCAGGAAGAGACAGACCATTTCAAATCTGAGGTTGAACAACAAATGGCTCAGTAGCTACCAGCGACCCTGGGAGAGCGCGGTGGCGTCATGACAACGTAGGGCAGTGGGGACAGTGGCCTTGTGGTGACAGACTATTAAAGAGGTGAGTGCAGAGGCTCAAACTCATCACTAGAAGCTAAGCGCCTGACACACCTGCTCATGCCTGCTCACTCTCCTGTCAGTGGATCCAAGCCCTGGGATACAGAAAGTGTTGAGAAGTGGCATCAATCCGGTCCACTTTGAAGGAGGAGGCTCCAGATTGGCCTTGCAGTGTGACGCATAGCCATCTTTTTTGTTAAGTGTGCCACCGAAGGTTTGTCTATTAATGGGAAACACTGGGGAAGGACAGCCCCATTAGAAAGCAAAATGGAAAAAAAATTGTGCAAAAGCCAGCCTGGTCTCTGGCGCTGCAGCTTGATATAACACCACAGCTGGAGAACTATAAAAGCAGCCCAAGCGATTGCTATGGTATTGTGCTACTGTACGCCTAATACACTTGTTAATTTATTTATCGAACTAAAGTTGGAGGGAAGGAGGCATGAATTATTCAGGAGCCATCGTGCAAACTCCTCTTCCCTGTGTCATGGTTGAGGTCAAAGGGTTTAGTTTAGTTCTCCCTGCGGACCCTCACTTTACATGCACCAAGTGTGAAACACATAGGAGACATGCCCGTAGCTAGCTATGAGTTCACAGAGGAGCTAAAAATAAAATTAGAAATTTAGTACAACTGAATACAAAATCAGAGGCTGAGATCTTCTCCGAGATGAGAAAATTCTGAATTCAAGTGAGACTTGGTACTTTGTGTCAGCTGTGTGTGAAATCTGTACACCCCCCCCCGCCCCCCAAACAAATCTGAACCCCCGCAACGACCCCCCCCCCCCCCTGCTGAAACCTGGACCTACAGCTGAAGGCCCGGGCATCAAATGTCAATCAATCAATCAATCAACTGTGTCAGATATCAAAGAACATAAACCAGTCGATTCAGCGTTACTCTCAAATATCTTAAATTTATTTCTTTACTGATGTAAAAAAAAAAAAATCGGTGTCGTCTGAAAAATAACAATGGCTGTTGATTTCAAATGCATAATTCCCCCTGTATGTACAGTAAAATGTACGTCGACTTCCACACAGGATGTTTCTATGTACAAAGCATATACAGGCCAGGGCCATATAAAGGGAGATACTATCCTTATTGCTGAACTAGAGGCGCTGCGAATGAGCTTATACACTTTCTACATTAAACTCTTATCTTATATGGCAAGCAATTTTTCACATTCAGTATGCATACAAAAGACAGCAATAGATTATTGCACAAATGTTAACACATACTAAGGAGAAGCCTCGGTGGGTATGAGTCGGTGACATCACGTCGAATTCATCGGTGACAGAGAAAGTTTACGACTATTTCAGGTCGTACGGAGTTTTCAACAAGAATTCACACGCGGGCACACATCTACACACACACACACACACACACACACACACACACACACACACACACACACACACACACACACACACACACACACACACACACACACACACACACACACACACACACGGCTCTAAAACAGGTTTAAGACTTGTACTTCGGGTATCACTGTGCTTGGAGTTCAACTTCTAATCAATGCTTTGGCCTGTGTTTTGTCGTTGTGCGATGTGTTCGAGAAACGCTACGATTTTTCATTTTAGGATGGTAATATTTACAAACCAAAAGTTCTGTTTCTGTGTTCTTGGGTGTAAAAATTGTTTGTTTGCGTATATATGTGTGGCCTTTTCTACACAACAGTCAGTTAAATATATATTTCTTCCAATCCTGCTGTCCCTTCATCATGCTAGAAATAAGTTAAATACGGTCAAGTCAAGTCACACAATAGATAACATAGAGGCATTTCATTACATTCAAATTAGGCTGTTTGTGTAAATGTTTAAAAAACCTCAACAAGACAAACGATAAACACTTCTGTCCTTATCAAATCAGATCCTATGAGGCCAAAGAGGGCTCTGTGTGCAGTATGCTCTATTCATGGTACTTACAATGTGCTTGGAGTCACTTAGTGATAACACTTAGCTTGGCAAACAGGTTGGCCCACACCTTTCAAAGTGTGGTTAGGTAGTCGGTTTAAGTGTGAAAATTGTGCGTTCGAGAAGTCATGTCACCTTGTTCAATCTCGTACTAAATTTCGTTTTCTGTCCTTTTAATTTCGTTCTGTGAATCCTCTTTCTGATGTGTCGGGGGTCATTTCATTTCTCTCCTGGGTCCGTCTGCGGGAAGAGGACTCTACTTTGGCATGGAGAGGCAAATGAAGGGATTAGAATCCGGACCCAATTCAATCATGGACCAAGTTCCATAATTCATTCATACGCACACTCACACACACACACACACACACACACACACAATTAAAATCCTATTGACGCTTTCACAATATCAAACCATATACATTTTTGACACGTAATTGCTTTCTTCTTTCTCTCTATCTCGTCCTCGCTCACGCACGTACACACCCACCCACCCACCCACCCACCCACCCACACACACACACACACACACACGCACACACACACACACACACACACACACACACACACACACACAGCCCTACTAAATGCAATAATACAGAAATAGATATCTAGGCTGGACTTGGAGGTGACCTCTACGACCGTAGACACCGCGGTGTGGGACCCCTGAACTATCCACTGCCCCCCGGTATCACTCGGTCTGATCTGCAGCTGGGGGGGAGGAGGGGGAGGCGGAGGGGGAGGGGGAGGAGTCATGACCGTCAGACTCTGACGAAATCTCAATCCGGTCCAGGTTTGGGGGAGGGGAGGGGCTCAGCTCATCTGTCGGTGTCTCTAACTGGTCCGGCTCGGGAGTGTCACTCGGCGGCTCATAGTCACAGCCCAGCTCCGACTCCTCGGTGTGGGAGGGGCTGCACTCGAAGGTGAACTCCGATTGGTCCTCGGTGAAGGAGGGGCTCTCCTGGAGCACCAGCTCTGACGGGGGGGTGATGACGTCGCCCAGGCTGCTCTCAAACTGAATATTCGATTGGTCGGAGAAGTCGACCGGGATCTCCTCGTACGGGAGATCCAATTGGTCCTCGGCCTCGGGGGGTGTTGGTTCCCGTGGCAACGAGTGGCCTCTGTGGCGGACCCACAGCTTGTGGAGATCTGTAATATCAGATACATTTGTGCTGTTGCCACTGTCGCGGAAACTGGCCAGTGGGGGGCGCACTTTCACTCCGGTCACCGTCACAGATCCCTCTATGGCCTTACGCAGCTAGAGTCAGAGAGAGAAGAGAGAGAGAGAGAGAGAGAGAGAGAGAGAGAGAGAGAGAGAGAGAGAGAGAGTGAGAGAGAGAGAGAGAGAGAGAGAGAGAGAGAGAGAGAGAGAGAGAGAGAGAGAGCGAGAGCGAGAGAGATTGAAAGACAGTGAAAGATGGACAGCGAAAGAGAGAGAAAAACAGAAGAGAGAGAGAGAGACAGAAAAGAGCATTAGCATAACAGGTGAGCACAGATTACCTTTTGCACGAGGAATGCACACACAAAGCGTTCTTTAGTGGCTCTTGAATGTCCCGGCCGGGTCCCTACCGCCACCAGCATAATGAGCATCTAGCATTCAGAAAAACAGACTACCTTCTGGAAATAAGAATCCAAGCTCCAAAACGCACTCAGGCTACTTATGTTAATAGGAACCAACAGCCAAGGGGAACCAGGCCTGCTCATGTTGATAGGAATACAAGGTCACCACGGCGTGTACCACTTTGCCGGTGACAAAACCGAAAGAGGATTCTCTGCGTTTACGTCTGTTGTGCACAAACCTCTTTAAGGGAGACCACTCCGACGAGACGGCCGATGCTGGTGACGTACGCGTGATCCAGGCCCAGCAGAGAGAAGATGGTGTGGGTCTACCAGGGAGAGAGAGAGAGAGAGAGAGACGTAGTGAGAGAGAGACATAAACAGACAGAGGCCGAGAGAGAGAGACAGACAAAGACCGAGAGAGAAAAGATGGTGGGAGTCTACCAGGGAGAGAGAGAGAGAGGGAGAGAGAGAGAGACATAAACAGACAGAGACCGAGAGAGAGAGAGACAGACAAAGACCGAGAGAGAAGATGGTGGGAGTCTACCAGGGAGAGAGAGAGAGGGAGAGAGAGAGAGACAGAGTGAGAGAGAGACATACACTGACAGAGACCGACAGAGAGCTACAGTCAGAGACTGAGAGTGAGAGAGAGACAGATTGACAGACAGACAGAGAGAAATACAGAGAGAGAGTGAGTCAGAGAGGAACAGACAAAAACAGAGAAAAGGAGGGAATGGAGTCATGAGGGTGATTATATATAGCACACATATATTTATAAAATAAACCCGGAGGGGTTTATTGAAACTCATCGGACAGACATTCTGGCTGCAAGGCCTAACCACAGTAGGCTTTGCAGAAATCGAGCAATCGGTACATTGCTCGATTTGTTTGCATTAAAGGATTCCCTTTCTAGGTTGAACCAGGCCATCGCATATTGATAACCTCCGGTTCCCCGATCGCATGCTGATTGAGTGTCAATGCGTCTGATGTGTCCTCCGCTTATTGAAACGGAACTGAAGGGATGTTTAATGGGCTGAACTGCCTGAGCATCAACACAACTCGAAGGCATTCAAAGGGCGGGGTCGTGGGGTTCGCCTCTGCTTCCAGCTCTGGCCTGCCTTGTATCGTGAGTTCAGATGGAACCTGATGGAGACACAAGTCATCATTGTCTCTAGGATTCATGAAGCCGCCGCCGCCGAACCACCCAGGCCTAACCTCGCTGTCTGTCTGCTGTTTATCGGGGGTGGGGCCGGCCATCTGGGAGTTGTGGAGAGCAACAGAACGGCTGGTGGTACCAGGCCGGCCTGTTCGGCAGCAATTTGCATTGAAGTGAATTGATGAATTCATTAATGAACAATTTGGTATGCGCGTGTTGGTGTACACGTGCGTGTGAGTATGTGTCTTTGTGTGCGTGCGTGTGTGTGTGCATGCATTTGTGAGTGGATGCATGTACTGTATGTGAAGACGTTGACAACCTGACTGCCCCACAGGCCTGCTTTTAAGTCCCGGTCTGTCCTTGGTCTATATTTGGTGTGTGTGTGTGTGTGTGTATGTGTATGTGTATGTGTATGTGTCTGTGTCTGTGTCTGTGTCTGTGTGTGTGTGTGTGTGTGTGTGTGTGTGTGCGCGCGCGCGTGCGTGTGTGTGTGTGGTTAGCTCCACCTTATGCAAAGATGTCCTCTCCACCAGCTGGAAGGGGGCGGGGTCTATCTTGCAGTTCTTGAAGTCCACGGGATCGTCCAGCTGTTGCTCCTCCCACTCTGAGATCTGGGGGGGGAGTGGGCGGGGCATGCAGCGATGTCATTCAGCCAGTAGCGAGAGCAACAGGTTACAGAATAGAATACAGAATACACAAAAGTAAATATAAATATATATGAAAACCTATAAATATACACAATTAAACCTGAAAGGTAATGTTATGGTTTTGTTTTTTCATTATGTATTCCGGAAGCCATTTCTTAAATTTTACTTTTCCCTTTTGTACTTTCGACTCTATTTCTACTGTGACTGAATAGCCTCCACATCGAGGAGTAGGTGGGGCGGTGAGTGTTGTGGATGAGGGGGTGAATGCGCTCACCTCCGTGGTGCTCATGTCGTCGTCCACCTCTGTGGCGTCCTGCGGGCGAGGGAAAGGCGTGGTAAAGACACAGCTCTGTCCACACTGCTGTATAACTGAATGAGTTAACCCGGGAGCTGTTTAAAAATAAGTTATCCCACAATCCCTCCGGACAAACGTTCCGCTTATTTCAAGGAATTGATTACTATCTGCCTTAATTGCTCCCCAAAAAGAGCTCATAATTGCACAAGATAAAGGGTTTAAATGTGAAGTGCCCAAATGAAGAAGACAGCTCCCACAAACCGAGCAGCCCCTCCTTTAACTCTCTCTCTCTCTCTCTCTCTCTCTCTCTCTCTCTCTCTCTCTCTCTCTCTCTCTCTCTCTCTCTCTCTCTCTCTCTCTCTCTCTCTCTCTCTCTCAATCTCCCCCTTGTTCGCTAGTGCCGGTGAGCCGTCGCCACAAAGACTTTTGGTCCAGCACACACTACTCTTCTAAGCGCTTGTTGCAAGGCAACGGTTACCACGGCAACAGTCTCCAAGGGGGGGGCGGGGGAGTGGACCATCTTACCGCCATGGAGATCCTCACTCGTTTGAGCTTGGGCTTCCTGCCGGTGGGCGGGGTTGGCCCGGCCAAACCCTCCAAGTGGTCAGGGTCGGGGGGGGACACAAGGACACACAACGCACAGCGTAAGTACACAGCGCAAAGGGTCTGCACACAACGCACAGAGTTAGCACACAACGCACAGAGTTAGCCCACAACGCACAGAGTTAGCCCCCAACGCACAGTGTTACCCCACAACGCACAGAGTTAGCCCCCAACGCACAGTTAGCCCACAACGCACAGAGTTAGCCCCCAACACACAGAGTTAGCCCACAACGCACAGAGTTAGCCCACAACGCACAGAGTTAGCCCACAACGCACAGAGTTAGCCCCCAATGCACAGAGTTAGCGTATGAGATCCACTGTTTGTAGCCCAGTGTGGCGATGTGGTGCCTATAGTTGGACCTTTGTGCGTGTGCAACACACAATGTGGTGCGGCAGCAAGGTTGTAATTACTGGGCAGGGAACAGGATGGATGAAGAAGGTGCCGACAAGGAAAAGACAAAGGAAAAACTGTCTGACAGCACTGATTATGCAGTGTTGACTCAACACCGCTTTGTTTTTTTTTGTGCGAGAGAGAGAGCGAGAGAGAGCGAGAGAGCGAGAGAGAGAGAGAGAGAGAGAGAGAGAGAGAGAGAGAGAGAGAGAGAGAGAGAGAGACAGAGAGAGAGCAAGAGAGACAATGACTCATCAAAGTGACGATGGATAACAGGCAGGTCGTTTGGCTCCTGTTCTGGAAAATATCAAATGGTTTCCCCACTGAAATCAGCGTTGAAGCCCAGTAAAACATATTTTATTGATCGTAATATTAATATAATTCCTTCCGTCAATATCATCTCTAAAGTATTTGGGCCCAGAGTTTGAAGGTACTCTGTGTTAGAATCAGAAACTCCTTGTCAAGCTTGAACCCATTGGCCTTAAGTGAACTGCAACCTTCTTGAGATCACACACTGAGAGCGCTCTTAATGTGAAATGTAAATTGGGCCTATTTCTCGGCAGCTGAATACATAATTATACAAACTGGCGTTCAGCTAGCTCTACTTTAGGGCACTCGGTTGCAAGCATGGACTTCCCCTCCTTCCTTGTTCCAGTAACAGCTCCCCCGGTTTGAATAAAACAGATACCAGCCCACGGGCTGTTCTAGGCAGCGGAGAGAGTCGGGAAGGTCTGATTGCTTATGTTAAACTGCAACCTGTTCATATATTGGCTGTTTAAATGGATTTATGGATGAAGAATCCCTCCTGCAGACGTATTTGTGTTCAAACATATTCATGGATGAACCAATTGAAAAGAATCTGAGATAGCGAGAACGAGAAAAAAAAAAAAAAAAAAGTAATATATATATATATATATATATATATATATATATATCAGTGGCGGCTGGTGGTTTTTAAAGTGAGGGAGGAAGGACTGCGCGCTTGGTTGCCATTGGCCTGCTTGTAATGTGGTATCACTGTAATTTGAATGCTGGTGGGCAGCATGTCTTTGAAATGGACTGTAAGGGCAGAAGGAAAGGATGCAAAGCCCATTACTCAAATCAGGCCTACTCTTGATTTGTAAAAGTAAATTAAAAAATCTGGGCCTATTTTTGACCTCAACGACTGGAGTTATTGGTTGTTATTTAGCTATGTTTATTTTCAGTTACAATTGTTTTAAGAAAAGACTCAAGATCAAAAGTGATGCCAATTAAAATGCATATATTTGCCATAGCAAGGAAAGCCGGATAGCAGCACCAACGTGATCTTGACGCACGTCGTGGCGGTTGGTTGCCCCATCAAGATTTTTTCACATCAGTGAAACCATGAACAGCCCACAGGGCCAGCAATACAGTCGATTGATAGTAATGATACCAGTAAGCCATGAGTACCTAGCAAACCATGTAGCACTCACAACACTGATGTTGCCATTACTTTTGGTGATATCGACTTTGGGAAGTGGTCTACCTTTTTCTTTGGTGGCTAACTTAGCACTGTAACTCAATGAATGGAATGCTTTGTGTAATAAAACATGAACAATGCCCATTTCTTAGGTTTGTATCTTTGATATATGTATATATATTTATATTATATATATATAATATATAATATTATATTTTATATTATATTTTATTCTTAATATTTGTGTATGTATATCTGGAGTTCATGACAAAAATAATTTCCCCCTGGGATTATTAAAGCATTAATCAATCAATCAATCAATATTCAAAGGCATTAAAGTAGTCATATTTAAGGGCATTCATTCATTACAGTAGTCTGGGCAATCTACATTTTTTATTCTCAACACTGTTAAGGGAATCTCCCTCCCTCTCCTCAATGGAGAAGCCGCCAATGAATATATTCTCTTCCTCGTTCTCGCTCTATCTCGTCTTCTACTGGGGTCCTGAGATTATAAATTCACACATTGATCAGAAGGTAAATGAGTTCTCCTCTGAAAAGCTAAGCAACATTCCGCCTGTTTAAGGGTTTAGACAAAAGCCAAGTTAATAGCAAAAGGCAGCAATGAGTGAATACAGAGAACAGAGACCACGTTTCGCTTTGCCGCCCTCATCCAGTTACGTGAGTCTGGGTGGACATTATGCGAGTCCACCCAGATCTTAGGAGACAGTACATTACACCGTCCAGTGCTCCCTGCCTCTCTGTTCAGCTCACCTCGAGAGACTCCTTCCCATGGTCAGTGCAGGAGATGGTCTGAGAACCTGGTCAACACACACAGAAACACAACAGAAAGTCAACCTCATTACACCTCATGTACGGCCTGCATTTCTACTGTTCTCGCATCTTCGTTGATATTTGTTCTGCTCAACTTGTATCGTAAAGTGTTGTCAGGATTCTAAAGGTGCCATGTCGTTAGCCTCATAGCATAATTCCCTAAGTCACATTTTGGCCAAATTGTAATATCTAGCTCTACTCTCCTAATGTTGCTGATTCACTCTGCCTCATTGGCTATATCCTAAGCCAATCAGAGGGCTTTTTACATTCCACCATCAATATCCATCTGACTTAAGCATTTTTTACGCTAAAGACAAGATGAATCTTAAAATATGCCATAGGCAATAATGCTATGAGACTAACGATATGTTATAGTTTAAACTATTATAGTTTAAACTATTATTATCATTCAATATGTTGTGGCTGCTTTCTTGTCAAGGGCAACACAAAAACAATCTTTGCAGTCGTTGTGTTTGTCCCCTGTGCATCCATGCGTCTGGTGCCAACGCATGGGTGAGTGTGATTGATTGTGCTGCGCGTGTGTGTGACATATGTGTACGTACTATTGGGCGTCTCTGTTTCGCTGATGGCTGACATAGCCTTCATGGCCGACTTCAGAGGCAGCTGAGCGCCGCTGGCCGCGGGGCTGAAGGAGGTGGACTCCTCTGTGGAGATCTACACGGGAAAGAGGTTAACAGAGGAGGCCGGACGCACACGCAACTCGCATGCACGGACACGCATGCACTTATGTACACGCACGCACGCACGCACGCACGCACGCACGCACGCACGCACGCACGCACGCACGCACGCGCACGCACGCACGCACGCACGCACGCACGCACGCACGCACGCACGCACGCACGCACGCACACACACACACACACACACACGCACGCGCATGTATGCACTCAAGCACGCACACACAAAGGCATACAACCCACACACACACAAACCATACTTAGACACACACAAACACACACACACACACCCACACACACACACAAACAGCATGCAAACCGATAAAATTAAGAAAGTACAACAAACACTTGCACATGCACATACACGATGGCACAGGTAAAGGCACAGACGACAGAGAGACAGAGGACAGACGTGTCAATGTCAACGTCAACAAAGGACAAATGAAAAAAATAAATAAAATTGACGAAAAAAAGACCAAATCACACCGTGAGAGCTCACTCACCATGACGCCTTCCCAGAACCCCCCTCTGTGCCGTTACCTACTGCGGCCGCATGCTTGGCGCTGCGCATGCCCGGTCGTTGGCCAACCGGTAGCAGCCGGTCCCGACTCCCCCTGCCAGCCCCCCCAGTCACCCTCCGCGGCCCACCCTCCCCTCCCCCCCCCCGCCCCCCCGTAGGACCCCTACACCTCTCACACCTGTTGGGCTCTCACCAGGAAACGGACCCCTTGGCAGGCGTTGGCGTCGGTGGGCGCGATGAGCGTGCCGCTGCTGCTGCTGGTGATGGCGGCGGTGGTGGTGGTGGTGGCGGCGGCGGCGGCGGCGGCGGGGGCGGCGGCCGCGTTGGTGATGCGGGCGTGGGGGTCGATGCACGGGGAGCCGGGGGTGCTGTCGGAGCCCAGGCTGGACAGGTGGTGGTGGTGCTGGGTGCCGTTGTCCTGGGCCAGCTGGCTGAGGTGGTCCAGGCGGCGCTGGCGGCCCAGCTGGATGGAGAGCAGCGACTGCAGCTGGATGCGCTCGATGGAGCCCAGCAGGATCATGGACTCTGGGGGAGGAGGAGGAGGAGGAGGAGGAGGAGGAGGAGGAGGAGGAGGAGGAGGAGGGGGAGGAGGAGGAGGAGGTGAGGTGGAGGAGGAGGAGGGGGTGGAGGAGGAGGAGGAGGAGGAGGAGGGGGAGGGGGTGGAGGAGGAGGAGGAGGAGGAGGAGGAGGAGGAGGAGGAGGAGGAGGAGGTGGAGGAGGAGGAGGAGGAGGAGGAGGAGGGGGTGAGGAGGAGGAGGGGGTGGAGGAGGAGGAGGAGGAGGAGGAGGAGGGGTTGGAGGAGGAGGAGGAGGAGGATGAGGAGGAGGTGAGGAGGAGCAGGAGGAGGGGGAGGAGGAGGAGGAGGAGGAGGAGGAGGAGGAGGAGGAGGTGGAGGAGGAGGAGGAGGAGGAGAAGGGTGTGTAGGAGGCAGTCATGGAGGAAAAAGAAGAGGAGATGGAAGAGGAGGAGTAGAAGGAGGAGGAGGAGGGGAAGGAGGAGGAGAAGGTGGAAGAGGAGGAGTAGAAGGAGGAGGAGGCAGAGAAAGGAGGAGGAGAAGGAAGAGGAAGAGGAGGAGATGGAGGGGGGGATGGAGGAGGACAAGGAGGAAGAGGCAGAGGAGGAGGAGGTCATGGAGAAGGAGGAGGAGTAAACAAATGATTGGTTTCATCACAAAATTGTAATGATTATAATCACAATTAACCCAATCAACCTTTCATTAAAGCCCAGCCAGAGACACCGACCCCACCCCGACACAAAACAACCCCACCCAGACACACCCACCACCCCACCCAGACACACCCACCCCACCCCGACGCGGTGTTACCTTGCGACTCCACCAGCGCCAGCGTCTTGAGCTGGCTGGTCTGCACCACCTCCTGCAGGCCCCGGTAGGAGGAGGAGAGGGTGATGTAGCGCACCTCCCGCACCATGATGTCCTCCACCCGGATGTTGTACTTCCTGTGTCCGCCGCAGCGCAGGGGAGGGAAGGGGGGAGGGAGGGAGGGAGGGAGGGAGGGAGGGAGGGAGGGGGGTGATAACAGGAAGACGTGTGAAGGAGGAGAAAAGAGGGGGAAGGAAGATTAGAGGATAAGTGCATAGAGGGATGGAACAGGTGTAGGGGGAGGGGGGAGAAGGGTGGTGGTGGTGGTGGGGGTGGTGGTGATGGTGGGATTGGTAGTGGTGGGGGTGGGGGAGTGTGGCCACAAGAGCATGGAGGGTAATGAACAAACCCGGGAAGGAAGGATTGCTACGATAACAAAAACAGGCAAGCAAAGGAGGGGGGGAGGGGGAGGGGGAGGGGGAGGGGGAGGGGGGAGGGGGAGGGGGGGGTGCAGATGGAAAGCACACGTCCGTGCGTGAAGGGGAAACGGAAAAACACACACACGAGCGAGGAGAACAGAGGCAGAGCAGAGTGGATAAGCAAAACAAATGTTGGAGTCATCCGTCCGGTATTCCCGACACAAGCAGCGTACATTCCGGCCATCCGTCGTCCCGTTGACCTTTTGACCTACAAGGCATTTCCATCCATCCAATCCTCTGCTCATCCATGTCGATAGGATGAACAAACATTGAATCTCTAAAAGATTCAATGTATAGGATGAACAAACATTGAATCTCTCTCTGTCTCGGTCTCTCTCTCACACTGTATGTCTCTCTCAGTCTTTCCCCATCTCTCTCTCGCACTCTCACATGATGACGGCTGATGAACACTGTAACATGTCTCTCTCGCTCTCTCTTTTGCTCTCTCTCTCTC
>NC_079419.1:5758929-5761429 GCF_026213295.1 Gadus chalcogrammus
GACAGAGAGAGAGAGAGAGAGAGAGAGAGAGACACACACACACAGAGGGAGAGAGAGTGACAGAGAAAGAGAGAGATAAAGATTGAGAGAGAGAGAGAGAGAGGGAAAAAGACAGAGAGAGAGAGAGAGAGAGAGAGAGAGAGACACACACACACAAACAATTGTATCTACATATATTTCCAGTTTATGGAACTGAGGCAAAACAAAGCCAGGCCAGGGTTATGAATTGAGACCATTAGCATTGTAATCTCTCAGTGAGCTGGGTCAGCTAAAAGAAGAATCAAATGGTCTCATTTCTCCTAGACTGTGGACAGCAGCCCATGTCTGGTTCTCACTCCAATATCGAGAGTGTTCTGAGTGGATGTCTCCGTCACGCCAGGGGATCAAAATGTGCTACTGACACATTTTACTTTGATAACGTTAAACTTTATTGTGAAAGTTGTATCAGATTATTTGAGACCAGACAGCTTGAGCTTATAAAAAGGAGTGAGTGTGTCTGTGTGTGTAGAGAAAGAAAGAGATGATATGAACACGTTGAATAGACAAGCAGGTAGGGGCAGAGAGACAGGTAAATAGAGCAACAGAGAGACAGGATGAATATCCAGCTAGATAGAAAGAGTTAGCAACAGCAAAACAGACAGACTAACAGAAATGCAGCCTGACAGACAACACACAAGACAGACAGACAGACAGACAGACAGACCGACAGACAGACAGACAGACAGACAGACAGACAGACAGACAGACAGACAGACAGACAGACAGACAGACAGACAGACAGACAGACGAAGATTCAAACAGACAGACAGACAGACAGACAGACAGACAGACAGACAGACAGACAGACAGAACAACGAACATTCAAACAGACAGATTGACGGATGACACGACCAGATAAACTGGATAAAATGAAGGCGCGAAGAAAGGCAAGATGACACACAGACACACTGACAGCTTTACCAACAGACAGACAGACAGAAAAAACAGACAGCACGACCAACAGACACACAGACAGCACTACCAACAGACAGACACACAGATACACAGACACACAGACACTCAGACAACACTGCCACCAGACAGACACACAGACTGACGGACGGACAGGTAGATAGATTGGCCAGACACATTACAGCGGGTGCTAATAGGTGTCAAAGGGGGCTTGGAGCTCCCCTGGGGAGCTTGGAGCAGTGCTAAGAGACCACCTGCTGAGCGGCAGGAGGCCCACCCTAGTGCACAGTGTAACGTACAGATGGGCTATGTGGGACAAACACCACACACTCATCAACAAACATGGGCAACAACCGCACACGCGTCTTCATAATCTCTCACTTCATGTTCCATTCCCCCGGTGGAGCATCTCTCTCTCTCTCTCTCTCTCTCTCTCTCTCTCTCTCTCTCTCTCTCTCTCTCTCTCTCTCTCTCTCTCTCTCTCTCTCTCTCTCTCTCTCTCTCTCTCTCTCTCTCTCTCTCTCTCTCTCACAAACTCACACATGCACAAACACACATGTAAACTGTCACAGACCCACACACACACAGACCCACACACACACACACACACACACACACACACACACACACACACACACACACACACACACACACACACACACACACACACACACACACACACACACACAGCTCGACGCACCCTGAAAGCACATCTCCTATTCCTGGCGCTTGCTGTTTCACCTTGGTTAGCACTCACATCTGCAGGGCCCGGTGGCAAGGGACAGACCCCTAATGAGATCAAACCAGCCCCCGCCCGCCACTGCATTGCAACACCTGCTTAGAGCGAGCCACCGACCCCGGGCCAATACTATGCAGAGTCGCGCCCGTCCTGCATCTAAACGCTTGTGTGTGCGGTACGTTTGTGGATCAATTTCTCAGTGTGCGTAACGATTATTAAACCGACTCATAGCCTATAAGACAACACACTTAACAAAAACGATTGTGACAAGGACGCCCGTTATAATAACATGTTGGCTTCAGGATTGGCTTCTGTACACGATGAGAAGCGACGTGTGAACCATCGTGGGACATATTAACAACAAGGCAGTCGGTTTCACTCTCATTCTCTCACACTCTCTCCCTCCTTGCCCACTCACTCACTCAATCAACCTCTGCCGCGCGCCTGTGACAAATTCAGACATTTGTGTTCATCGTGTGACAGGCTACGCAGTCGGACAAGATTGAAATCCAAAGATCAAGCAGATGTGAGGACGTACACAAGCTGTGATGACGCACTCTTCTGATTGGCTGCCGGGGCGCCGCCGGTTTCAACGGTGGCAGGGAGGCAGCGGCGTCTCGCACGCGACGGCGCCAGAGTTGGGCTTCGGTGATCAGTCGCCTGGCAGGAGGACTGAGCGATCGACACGTTCCCTGCTTGCTGTTCCCTGTTCCAATTTCGTCTAAGAACCTCGTTCACATCTCATCACACCTGTAATGTATTATGAGCTTTCTTTGATAGAATTCCCTTTTGAATTTCTTACATCCGCAG
>NC_079419.1:5763929-5793929 GCF_026213295.1 Gadus chalcogrammus
ACAGGAGCACAGCCTGGGAACAAAGAAGTGAAACAAGTCAATCTTTTTGTCATTCATTGGTGGCTCTGAGATTAATAATATGTGACAGATCCTGCCTGCAAGAGCAGGCCAGAGATCACGTGTGTAACCGCATCTTAAAACATGCACACATGGGACTGCAAACCACACAGAAACCTCTGCTAAGATCAGATTTTAAATAAAGGTGTGTATAGGTTCCCCACACTGTTCAACACTGCTAAACACAGGCAGGCAAACAAGGGGATTTCTGCCACTTTTAAATATGCTGTGAATGTGACCAAAGCACCACCAAAGCCATGAAGTCAACGGGCATAATGATTCCCCTGGAGAGAGATTACAACAAAATAAGCAGCAGCTGTCAAGACTTGGCTGATTAACTGCAGGGCTGGCGAGCGGTCGACTCCTAACGACCGCTCCACCATGAATCTTTGTATAAAAAAACAACCATGCAGCAGTCACAGGACACTGCAGTAGTATCTCTGCCTCAAGAGTAGACGTCATTATTATAGTCTCGTCGTCGATGCACAATGGGCTTTTTCAAGTGTTTATTGCTGGTTGCGCTCCTGGCCCATGATGTAGCTGCACAGCCGTCGTGGATGGGGTTTCAGAAGATGGCGCCGACAACAACTGCGCCTGGACCACCACCCCAGCTGCCTCAGAGAGCTAATGCCCTGCCTGAGTTGCAGCAGTCCAAGGAGCCTGGGACGCAAGCTCCTGTTGATACATGCCACGTGGAAGAGGGCGAGAAGATCCAGTGCGGCCTGCCAGAGATCACCGCCGAGCAATGCTACGCCGTCGACTGCTGCTTTGACGGGCAGCAGTGTTACTACGGGCAAACCGGTACTTATCCCACCCCATAGCCCTCTTGCATACTTGTTGTATGTGGCACTTAACGTACGCATATTTGAATGTCGTACATCCTTGTGCTTAAAAATAGCACTGTGTAGTTGAAGGCGTTGTGTAGAATCAGATCATAGTTATCTATGTTGTATACAGGGAATGAGTGAACCTAACTCAGTCTTTCTATGATGCTTGTTTTTCTTTGCCTTGTTATCTTTTACTTATCTATTTTATTATTTCATTTTATTGTATGACTGTTTCAGCGTGAAGCACTTTGAGCCTGCGTCATGTATGAAAAGTGCTGCACTGCCATATAACTAAAGTGTCCTTGGCTAACAATTGTAAGTGCTCGGCACTTTGTTCTATGAACAGCCTTACTGTAGCGATGGCAATACATTTATTTTTCTTCTGCAAAGGTACTTATTGTCAGTTGCTTCGGGATAGGAGTAGCTTCTAAATGTTAATGTACAACCCTTGTCTGATTGGCTAATAATTGCCCCTGGAGTCCTCTGCCGGTGCTGACGGGTTGTCTTGTCTTCTAGTTACTCTGCAGTGCACCAGGGACGGGCAGTTTGTGGTGGTGGTGGCCAGGGACGCCACACTGCCACGGCTGGACGTGGAGTCGGTGACGCTGCTGGAGGCCAACGAGGCCTCCTGCAGCCCGGTCGCCACCACCTCCGCCTTTGCCGTCTATCAGTTTCCTGTCACCGACTGCGGGACGACGATTACGGTAGGTGTCGGGACCGCTTATTGGTTCACATGCGAGTTTCACCTGAGCGGCGTTGGGAGAGCTTGTGGATCGCTAGAGCGGGCAGGATTTTCTACGGACCGGTGCAAAAATCAGCCAGAACTTAAAATAATCAGGCTTTTTGGAGTGTACGGCAAATGTGTGATTGGGGTTTTATGTCATGCGGCGGGCCGGGAAGTTGTAAGACCATTTAGACTTTGTAGCCAGTCCCGTTCAGCAGGGAAGTGGTGACAGTTCAGTGCATGGGCCCCCTCACCTCCCCGAGAACGTGGATCCATCTATATTTGATATCGCGGTGTCGACGCCTTAAACCTGAGGGGAATCCTTGTGTTTTAACTGTTTGTTTGTTTTTTCTGCAGGAGGATGGAGGCTACGTTGTGTACAACAACTACATGTCTTCCTCGTACGAGGTTGGTATCGGACCCAGGGGCTCTATCACTCGGGACAGCCATTTCGAGTAAGTTGTTCATGTCTAATGGTGGTAAATGCTATTATGAACCACAACATTGTTTGCCCGCTCTGTTTTAATATTATTGGCAATCGTCTGAATCCCGTTTGGCCCGGCTGTTATGCCTTGGTGTGAAAATTAATTTGTAATGTAATTTGCCAGCTTCACTCCAGGGTATAACTTGCTACATACACAATTAGGCTTTGACCCCAGATTTCCTCTGGCTTTATTGCAACCCAAGCTAATCAACCTTTTCATCCTTAAATCCATTTGTATGAAGGCTAATTCCAAAGAATGTTAAGCCTCTAAATGGCCGCCCTTAACGTCTGGCATTGTTCATGTTGTGTCAGGCTGATGTTCCAGTGCAAGTACTCCGGTCAATCTGTGGAGGCCCTGGTCTTCGATGTGAACTCTCTTCCCCCCCCGCTGCCTGTGGCAGCCCTGGGTCCCCTCAGAATTGAACTGCTCCTTGGCAGCGGCCAGTGTTACCACAAGGGATGTATAGAGGGTAAGCTAAGCTTCACTTTTACCCTTGATATAATTTGAGGACTTGGTAAACCTTTTCTTTTTTTTTTTTAAGAGCTTCCCGGAAATCACATATACATTCGTATTTGTGCATATGTTTTCGGGGGTTGGGTGTTAAAGGTCACCATAATGTATACAAACCTAATTTGCATGTACGCTGTTGCATTCAAATTCGATGTTTTCGTTTTTTTTGTCTATGACTGAGCCTCAGACTAGATCAATAATATCACTCAAAACCTTGGGTTGATTCTCTCCCCAGCGGAAGAGGCCTACAGGTCCTTCTACACGGCCGCGGACTACCCGATCTCCAAGGTTCTCAGGCAGGCTGTATACGTACAGGTGCACATCTCCGAGAGAACCGACCCTAATATAGTCCTCAATCTGGAGAGGTGCTGGGCCACCGCCGCCCCAAGTGCCACCAGCCTCCCTCAGTGGGACCTCCTAGTGGACGGGTAAGCAGGCGAGGATCCTCCACCAAAGGCCTTCAGAGGAACTGTCTGCTTTGGGAGTTGGGGGGGTGATGATCTAAACGGCGTTGATTCTCCCTAGGTGTCCGTATCACGATGACCGCTACCTGACGGCGCTCGTCCCGGTCTCTGAATCATCCGGCCTCGCCTTCCCGTCCCACTACAAGCGCTTCATTGTGAAGATGTTTACATTTGTGGAAGAAGAAACGCTCGCTCCAGGGAAAGAGAGGGTAGGGTGCTGCTTATTTTTTCGTTAATAAAAGCCTATCCATTTCTAGGCTAACTTTTCATGTCTTAAAACCTTTTTGGAGGTTGTTAAAAAAAATGGCTCATGGATTTGCTCATGGATTGGGCTCAAGGGCTAAAACGCTAACGCTAACCTGACCTCATACCGCTTCCTCCTAGGTCTTCATCCACTGTACCACAGCGGTCTGTCACCCCAGTCCAAACAACTCGTGTCAACAGCAATGCCGCAGGAAGAGTTAAGATGTCAACCTAAGCTGAATCTATGAACCCTAATGTAACTTATCGGGTCCTTTTTTATTTGCTAACCCATTAATTTTTTTCTTCTCTGCTGCAGGAAGATCTACGACGGGCAAAAAGGTTTCCCCAAACCAAAGGGCCATGGTATCTAGCGGCGAAGTCATACTTTCTGCTGACCGAGCACTCTCGCCAAGACACACGGGCAAAAGTAAATCGGCATGATTCATATGCTGTCATAACTTTCTTTTTTAATAAAGTCCAAAAAAAAATCACTTTTGCTGCTCCATTATTCGCATTGCTTGCTATATGCGTCTTGGCACTCGGATGTATACATTTTGTCCTTGGAGAGGTGCTGCTTTGCGTCAAAATCCCCTGTATTTATAGCTGAGGGAACAAGGTGCACTGTACCTTGGGGGGGCCACATCCTACAGACGTATACCCAACCCCTATACTCTATAGGTTCTAGATTCTTCAATCTGTACTGTACACTACGGGCCACCGCATTGCCAAATGAATCATCAAGAGGGTCCCAAACATGCCTTGAAGCTCAAAGGAACCAGCGTTCCACGGCAGCGCAGAAAGGAGCACTCCTACAGGCTTGCGCTCTCCCACTTGTGTTTCCCAGAGGCAGCCCTCGTGCGTGCCCTCGTGCGTACGCTACGGTGCCTATGCAGCACATCCCACACGGAACGCTCCATCGACCCCCCCCCCCCCGCCCCCCGCCACCACCAGCCTCTCTCGTTGAAGGGCATCACGACTCCTGCAGACTTTCTCTGCTCACATGAACGCCTCGCCCGCTGCAGGGAAACTGAGGAATTCTGGAGCTTCTGACAGATAAAGGGGGAGGGTCTTGACGGCAGACAGCCAATCATCAACAAGCCACACTCTCGAGGACATGTCGGTAAGATATGTGCGTACATCCTCTGACGGGCAAGGACAGACGGGCCTATTGATGTGCGAACATGTATCTAGAGGCTGTACGTGACGCGGATTAATGTTGGAAATGACATTACAACTCGGTTGGTTAAACCTTGTATGCTTTAGTACGTTTTATCTGAAGGCCTGCAGGAAATTAAGATTTCATAAGGAGATGGGCATCTCCCTCATGGATGATATGGACTGCGGATGAATATTTTTGCGTACCAATGCTTTTCAGCTGCGAGTCTAACCCCCCCCCCCCCCCCCCCTGCACTGGATTATCCAGCCCTCGCACAATTAAAAGTTCCCCGTGACCTCTAGCGCAGTTCTCTATCCCAGCCTACCTCTGCAGTCCCCAAAACTCGAGCGAGCCAAGCTACTTCAGGATGCTTCATCAGTGCACCACACCATCAAAAACAAAGTCACGGCCACAGACGCCACCAACACAGGCAGGCTGCCCACTTGGTGTGCTCAGGGCTCCTGCTAGTGTCTCACTCTCTCTCTCGGGGGGGGCCCTGTGAGAAAGCAATTAGAGGCCATCTGGAGAGCAGGCCCCCCCTGGGATAGCAGCAGGTGGGGCCCTGCGGGTTAAATTTGCTGTGATCTGTAACTGGTTTTAACTCCCACATTGGGACCCCCGGTACGGTCATCCGTCATGGAGATCCCGTCTACATTGCGACCTCACCGGCCGTCGATGCTGTAATATTCTCTACAGTACACTAACATTTCTGGATGAGTGTTCCTCAGTTACGGTTTTAACGAGCTACCCTTACTGACGTGCTTGGACATGGGATACCTCACCTCTTTACTCTCTATTCCAGTACAATTTACATTAGCTGAGCAAGAAGATCAATCTGTTTAGTATCTGGTGGTTCACATTTTTGTTAGTGCAATACAATGCATTTTGCTTTGCATTTAGGCCTTGCCTCTACTTTTTTAATTTTGCCTTTTTGTATCATTCTACTGTTGTAAAGACCTAGCCTTTATGACGCGCTTGAACTCCATCTTCTCACCCCTCCATCTACTCCATTACAATGTCTACCACCTCAGGAAGTGGATCAAGCCGTTTAGTATCTGCTACACACATTGGTAGGGGGAATACGAGGCCTTTTGCTTCGCATCTACTTTTTTACTTTTGGGTTTTTGTATCATTCTACTCTTTTAAAGAACTAGTCTTGGACGACATGCTTGGATCCCAGTACTATCTACTCGTTTACGATTGACTCTGGCTGAGCAAGTAGATCAGTCTGTTTGGCATCCGCTGTTTGGTATCCACATGTTAGTGGTATACGAGGTACCACTTTTTCACTTTAACGTTTTTGTATCATTCTACCAGATGATTGGTTCCTTATACTGTTTAGTGTCTAGAGACCTCACAGGGCAGATTCATTACTTGAGAGAAGGGAGCAAGGACGCCTGACACGCTGACGATGAAGAAGTGGACGCCTAAGATGTTTCATCGAAGCTGCATCGCTTCACGACTTATAAATATTCATCGGGCAAATTTAATCTCTGGTTCCTCCGAAGGTGTGCTGGTGGTGGGAGGGATGAAACATTGTTCGCCATGAAAGAGATGGACGTGATGGATGTTGAAACTTTGCGCATATTTAACCAACGTATTACCCTGGTATCAATCGGTGTGTATGCCGATGAGACCACGGGTGTAAGTGGATGGCTGGGGGGGGGGGGGGGGCACTAAGGCAATCTGGCTAATCCGAGCCCTTCGGACCTCCGCAGTGATAGTAGAGATTTAATTAGAGGAGAGGAAATGACACATTTGACTAATCCACTTGTCGACAGTTTGCTGCTAATACAGGTAATGGGAGAAAACATTTTTTTTACCTCTTGTTAACGATGAGTCAGCCTTGTCCCAGAGTGGACAATTAACATAAACACCAGAAACTCCTAAGTGCGGTCGACAACACACGCATGCACGCAAGTGAGCGGACGCACACGCGGCATCCCAGCACCCGTTTGTGTGAGCATTATACAGCTGCCGCTTATCCATCGACACGCTCCTGCTGCATAAGTGATGTCAAGAAGATTGAAGAATTCAAGGTGAGGGACGGTAATCTTGTCAGCAGCCCACTGCAGCATGGGGGGTGGGGGTGTGAGGAGAGAAGGTAGTGGTGGTGGTGGGGGTGGGCTCTGGGTTGAAGGGGTTTGCTGGTTGCTTTGCATAATCCCAGACAAAGCCAAAGAACAACAGTTCTCTGATTGAATCAGGGGGGAAGTTGAGCCGCAGGTGTATTTGCTTAATGTGCTCTGCATGAATGTCTGTTTGTTATTCAACCTGTCATTCATGCCTTTCAGATGTGTATTCTTGTGCAGGCATCATTCCTGTACATGCGTTACAATGACATGTGTCTGTTTGTTGTTCAACCTGTCATTAATGCCTTTTATATATATATATATATATGCATGTTCACGCATAATTCCTGTAGATGCGTTATGGGGACTTTTGTGTGGGTAATGACCACCAATATAAGCTGGCATCTACAGCAGCTCATTACATTGAGACAATGAGAAACCTCCAGATAAGCAGCATGTATTTACTACAGCGGACAACCGCGGATTATATAGTTCAGCTGCAGTTTTGACCTCTAAAATGACCCCTTTATGACAAGACGCTGCCCATGAATACATGGCATCAGTTGTGACCAGAGCATCTGCTTACACCTGTTAGTTAAAAGGTGCCATATTTTGCTGTCCGTTGCTGCACAGTCTGTGGTGCCCTGGCCGCTGGGCAGGTAACAGGCCTATTAGCCCTGCAAGTGACAGGGGCTGAAATCGACCCTCACTCTTGTGGTGGAGAAAGTAAAGACTGCTGACAATGGGCAACTGGAGCCCACTTTCAAACGAGTGATTGAGCTGGTGGGACTTATGTGTGTATGTGCTTGTGTGACCCTCAGTGTTGGGTTATTTGATTGTTGGTGGGGTTGTGTTCGAACGTGTGTGTGTGTGTGTGTGTGTGTGTGTGTGTGTGTGCGTGTAAAAATAAAGTATGAATGGCGTGTATAGATTACATATGGACCGGAAACAGAGAGGTCAGTTAGCTATGCCTACACCAGTACAATGTTAAGCTGTAATGGCATCAATTCAAACAACTTAACTGGGAGAGTGATTGGTCTTAAGCAGTCGGTGAGTCCTTGAGTTGGATGTTCAGAGAGGGAGAGGGAGAGAGAGAGGTAGGGAGGGAGGAAGGTAGGTACATGGATAGATATGCAGCATAAAGCATAAACTGTAACATAATGGAAGCGAGAATAGAAGGAAAGGGGTCTGAGGGAGGGAGAGGGGAGTGAGGGACATATGTCTCTTGATTGTGCATCCGTGTCCCACTGCAGCAATTGAATGCAAAAAATAGACACAAGAACAATTTGGAGCCTAGATGCTCAAGTCTCTCTCTCACACGATCATGACTTTGATCCTAGCGGCAGCCAAATACCTGAACCGCCCCGCTGTCGGGGCGACACGGGCATGCTGTCGGGAACATCTGCTCCGCACAGCTCGTAACATTCACACCTTTAAGTAGGAACACACAGATCAAGGTATTCACACACACACACACACGCAGAAAGATTAAATGCTTCCGAAACTTTGCCAGCTCTCTCAGGAACAATAACACACAAACAAATAACACAATGGGCTTCGGAGGAGCTTGTGAGAAGACATAAGATGGATTTGTGCGACAAATAATTGACTCCAAGTCCCCAGGATCCGTCTGTCCCTGGCTCTCGTATAGGCAGAACCGTCTCCTGTCCTCGTACCCGCTCCCTCTCTAAACCCTCCGTTCGCCGCGGAGACAGGAGCCGGCCTCTGCCAGCTGTCCCAGCATGCATCTCACCTGGCAGGGTGTCTGTGTGGGCAGTAACCAATGCACCTGTCAGTGCCGGCTCTGCCGATGTCAGCAGCCCACTGACGGCGCTGTGTGGGGCCCCACGAGGGCGGCCCACGGGCCAAGCCACTTCCGACTCAGAGTGCCAGTGGAAGTTGTTTTTTTAAAAAACGCATTGGTTTGTGTTCTGGGATCTTCAAAACGGTACACTGTGCTATTTTGTCACCGTTACTGAAAATACTAGCTATACATGCGTATGTTTCTGCTGGCCTCCACCAACGAGATTCCCCCAGAAGGTCTACTGTGTTCCGAACACTCAGGAACCGTTCTGGAACTCTCTGTCGGTTGTTGTTGATAGCTGCAGAGAGACGTTTCAGCTTCTCAGACCCTCACGCATTTCATATACAAGTTCATTATAACACTCATTCTCAACGATGTGTACTAGCTTTGAAAAAGTATCACAAAGTTGAGTGTTGAGTGAGTCACAACCATGGGGATAACACCTCGCCATGTTGTGCCGCCATGTTTCTACAGTAGCCCGGAAGGGACACACGGCTCTAGAGAGCCTCTCTAGAGCCCTTTTAAGTGTAATATGTAAAGAGGGGGGCAGACAAACGCTAAATTAGCATTTTACAGCATAATCTCTCATGTGTGTTCTTTCACGATAAATACACCCTCAAATGTCTGAGTAGTACTTAATCAAAATAAAGACCTGAAATATGCTGCTTTTTGTTGTCATAAAAAAGAAACAACCAATTGTTCTTCATCTGTCATCAGCCTTAGATTTATACCTGTCACTTAAGTGTTAATATACCGTCGTATCAGAGCAATTAAAACTGTGCCGAGGGAAATTAACAACCACAAGCTGAAATCCATACACCATACAGAAAATCAATGGTCAACGTTATAGTCGACTCCCTGTTAAGGTTGGTATATTATAAATTAAGACATTCCATTTCTGATCTTATTTGATGTATTTATGTAGAACTTGATCCCCCAAAAACTACTACTCATTGTCAAATGTGTGAAGGGTCCAAGGAGAGAGAAATGTCCCTGGCCTGGGCTTGGGGAAATGGGAAATAGATGTTTATATTATTGCTGTTGCCTTTTATCTGAGGCAATGCCTTCAGGAGCTGGTATTACAGCTGGGACATGGGTAAAAATCAAATGACCAATTCAAAAGTGTAACCAATACAATATTGCCACTCACACACACACACACACACTCAAACAAACACCTGCACACAAGCATGTATACCAACACATGCAGCATCTATTTTGGGATGCAGGCAGTGGATGATAAGGCCATTGACCGGAGCTCTATAGCATGCGTTCAGGGGACTTTGAGGCCAGGCAGGCACGTTCCGAAAAAGACGCACTGGCGGACATTTTACATTGCAATTGATCCTTACATCAGGACACAGAACATATTGATCTATACACTAGGACACAGAAGACACTGATCTCTACACCGAGACACAGAACACACTGGTCGCTGCACAAGAACACACTGATTCTCTACACCAGAACACACTGTTCTCTACACAAAGAACACAGAATACACTGATCTCTACACCAGAACACACTGATCTCTACACCAGAACACACTGGTCTCTACACCAGAACACACTGATCTCTAAACCAGGAAACACTGATTCTCTACACCAGAACCCAGAACACACTGATCTCTACACCAGAACACCCTGATCTCTACACCAGAACGCAGAACACATTGATCTCTACACCAGAACAAACTGTTCTCTACACAAAGAACAGAGAATACACTGATCTCTACACCAGAACATACTGATCTCTGTTATACCACAAATAAACAGAAATACATTTGGGTCCTCGTGGTGTGCTGAACACACACCCCCACACAGGCACACATGCACGCATGCACGTACACACCCACCTGCACAAACACACAGTTGATCTGGCCCCCAGCCAAATGGACCTGGACCACGCACACACACCCAGTCCTCACAGGGCCTCTGTGTGTCCCTTATCAGTGTCTGCTTGTACCTACAAACACCTCCGGGCCAGAGCAACATGAGCACCCATCACAAGGGGGCAGAAAGAGGAGGCGCACTGGACAGGTGGAGAAATGAGCTGCAAAAGAAGGACGACGCAATACAAAATAAGAAACCGTGCTCTGAATTCCTACACATGGTTTTATTAAGCTGGTCTTGGGATGCTTGGTGGCTGCTCTGGTATTGATCGTGTGATCGGATTTTTCTAAGTCTCACCTGGAGGCTGTGGCTAAAAGCATCCGCTAAAAAACCAACAGAGTGAACGTGTGTGCGCTCGGAGGTCTGACGCTTTAGGAGGACTGATGTCTGCACGCCTGGGTGCCTTCCCCGCACAGCCACAGCGGCCGCCGGCCGGTGTGTCTGTGGTCCCAGCGTCTGTCCGTGACTCTGGTCTCTCGGAGACAGCCTTTGATACGGTCCAAGAGGAGTCGCACGGCGATGTACGCTGAAGAACGGAAGAGGCTGAGAGCAGACTGAAGCTGTCTCCCTTGCTCTCTTTCCAATTACCTGCTCCCCCTCGCTCCCATCCCCTTATTCTCTATCTGCCCCCCCCCCCCCCCCCCCCCTCTCACTAGCCCTCTCTCCCCCTCTATCTTCATCCATCTCCCCGCTCTCTCTCCCCCCCCCCCCCCCTCATTATTCCTCTCTTTCTAACCCCTCTTACCCCCCCCCCCCCCTCCTCCCATCCCCGCTCTCTTTCTCCAGCCCCCCCCCCCCCTCCTGCAGCGCTCCAGGGTATCGCTGTCAATCAAGCTGTGACATGAGTGAGGGAAACTGCTGCATGAAACAATTGATATTCAGGAAAAGTCTAAATGTAGTTCATTTGGGAAAAAGAAAGGTCCTAAAGAGGTTGGAAGTACGGGGGGTGGGAGGGGGGGGGGAGTTGTTCAGCGAACACACACACACACACACACACACACACACACACACACACACACACACACACACACACACACACACACACACACACACACACACACACACACACACACACACACACACACACACACACACACACACACACACACACACACACACAAAACACACACAGCGCGCACACTTCACTTAACACTCGCGTACACGCCGAGAACCGACGATGAAAAAAAAAGCCTATTTGGTGGATCGCATCTTTATTAGTCTATTGTTCATTCATTCATTCATTTACTTATCCTCGCACACCTGCAAGGTAAAGGGAAAACCGCGGTAGTTTAAGCTTAGTTTACGCGTCAACATACGGTATTAACGGTGAACTACACCAAATAAAAACGTTTTAATTTAGTGTAGGGCTGAATCACTTTGGCACATACGAAACTCACCAAAGTTTGCTGATACTGGAGCGTCCGGTTTACGGCCTTGTCCTTAGTCATAGCCGCAGTGTCCCCGTCAATAACGCCGGTGAATGTATTCGCAATGCGAGTTACTATTTTTTCACATCATGCCGTCTGACGCCGATGGTAAACATGCTGACAATGTATGCATGCGCCGGTGGTCTGTCCCCCCGTGTAGCCCCCTGCTGCGATGCAGCGCTGCGATGCTACATCCAGATGAGTGGAGGATGTGTGGATGTTGCACTGCCTGAGAACCGTGCTTGTGCGGGTGTTTTTTTTTTGGCGTGCACAATACGCTGCCTCCCTCCCCCACACACACACTCACTCCGCTCTCAGCCGAGTTCACTTTGAGATGTTTTGATTCATGAATTATTTATTTCCAAAAATCAATGACTGCTAAATTTAAAAAAATAAGAGATAGACAAAAAAACGAAGATTCCTTTTCCTTTGGATATTTTTTTCGCTCGTGCTTGTTAACCTGCAGTCTTGCAGCAGTAAGGCTCTGTGTGTGTCCGTGTGTGTGTGTGTGTGTGTGTGTGTGTGTGTGTGTGTCTCTGTCTGTCTGTCTGTCTGTCTGTCTGTCTGTCTGTCTGTCTGTCTGTCTGTCTGTCTGTCTGTCTGTCTGTCTGTCTGTGTGTGTGTGTGTGTGTGTGTGTGTGTGTGTGTGTGTGTGTGTGTGTGTGTGTGCGCGCGCGCGCGCGTGCGTGCGTGCGTGCGTGCGTGCAGCGCGGTGTGTTTGACCGGCTCACTTCAGGAGTAGTAGTGCGGGGTGGTGCAGTGGAGCTGCAGAGCATGCAGGTACGTTATTTCCCCAGAGAGGGAATCGGACGGCGCGCAGTGAACCACAAGAACGCGCGAAACCAACGACAGATCCTGCGCCCACGTGGTCCTCGAGCCAGCCCACTGGCTAGCATGCTGCGTGCGTGGCGGCAGCAGCAGGACTAACCGCGCTGTCCCGCTGTGCGCGTGCACAGCGCCACCTGTATTATTGGTGTGGTGGCCTTTCGAAGAAGCTTTCCCGCTATACTTGGCCGTGACGTGAGTCACCCATGAGTAATCTACTTCTAGTGTGTCAACACTAGTGACGTAGGTGCTGACTATTGTCCTCTTCCGTTTGCTGTCTCTTTTTGGTCGGTCAGGCAATTATCTTGGAGTTGAAAATGAATGCTATTGAAATGAAGGACTATTTTTACTCGTGGAGGTAGAGGTCGTGATTAGCCAAATGATGGAGCTTTGTCTCTTGGTAAGAAACCCAGATGTAAAGTACAAGTGTCCATTTATCTCAGTGTAGATAAGTCATATAGTTTGTCAACGTGTCACAAGTTGTAGCATATTCAGGATTTATGGCATGATGTCCTTCACTTTAGCGTATGCAGGCAGGCTTGAGCAAGGCACTTGGCAATGGCTATTCTGATCGTCTCAAGAACATGGCATTGAAAGAGCACTAACCATTCCCCTACCCTCTTAAAAAAACACAATGTTAAATCATCCACTTTCCTAAATAGGCCTGCAAAGTGCAGGATATCCACATATATCTTCACCACTTGTACTCATTCCCTTTTGCGCCCGGTTTATTTCAAATAAGGCGATTTCTATTTTCCAAACCTCTCCGAGCCTCGAGACATGCTCAAACCCAATGAAGCGCGCGACGCGCAGGCAGAAGCTAGCCCGCACCAGGGCTAATAAATTCAGCAGTAATGGCATCAGTTCAAACAACTTAACTGGCCCTGCTATTGCCTGCAGGCGTTTGGATATTGGTAGCTCTGCTCTTCCACAGGTTGAAATACTCCATCACCCTGGGGAGGGTTGATGGGATGGAGGGGGGGGGGGGGGGGGCTGCAGTGCCTGTGATTGGCTGACACAAATAAAATAGGCTGAAAAATATATATAAAAAAATAGTGTGTCAGACTGCCGACCAAATGGATGATGGTTGTTGGCAAGGCAACCAAAGGTTCAAAGAGCCATCCCATCAGCCCACTGGAACGTTGTAGCCTTCCGCGGTGTGTACTTTGGACTGGGTTTGACGCATCGACGCAGAGCTACCCATGCTTTGTTCTCTAGTCCCCCATCCTAAGTATCACCCCGGATCTGCTGTTCCTCTGAGGCTCATCCCATCACTGGATCACTAGGGGGCCGCTGAGTGAATCTCAGGCCCAGAACAGTGACGTTTTATGGGTCTATTATGCACCCCCGTGGCAGGAGAAATGGGTGCTCTGCAGCCCTGAGTGTTTACACCCCCTCAACGGTCTGACAGTACATCCAGAGCTGGATCTCTCTCTCTCTCTCTCTCTCTTGCTCTCTCTCTCTCTCTCTCTCTCACTCTCTCTCTCTCTCTCTCTCTCTCTCTCTCTCTCTCTCTCTCTCTCTCTCTCTCTCTCTCTCTCTCTCTGTCTCTCTCTGTCTCTCTCGTTCTGTTCATGTGTGTTTGTGTTTTTGTGTGTGTGTATGTGTGTGTCTCTCTCTCCCTCTCTCTCTTCCTCTCTTCCTCTCTCTCTCTCTCTCTCTCTCTCTCTCTCTCTCTCTCTCTCTCTCTCTCTCTCTCTCTCTCTCTCTTTTTCTCGCTCTCTCTCTCTCTCTCCCTCCCTCTCTCTGGTCATGTGTGTTTGTGTGTGTGTGTGTGTGTGTGTGTGTGTGTGTGTGTGTGTGTGTTTGTGTGTGTGTTACAAATAAACAACAAAAGTCATAGCTTGTTGCTATGGGTTTCAAGTTATATCAGCAGACAATAATTGTCAGGTTTATCACCAGAAACATGCTGTATCCTTTTTGACTTTCAAGAAGGTCATTTTGCCTTCTGTGTGTGGGCTGTGACACACAGAGGAGTTAATATTATTTATTTAACCAAGACGAAGGTAGAGTTAAAATAATAGAGACCATACGAGGACCTTGAGTCGTTAACGTCCTGATGCGCAGTCGATCTGAACGGGGGTTCGAAACCACCTGTATGTCTCCCTTATATCTGCTCTCCTAAGTTCCCTCACTGTAAACATTGGAGCCGCCGGCGATCACGTGCTTTGCTTTACGTAAACAATCATCCTCAAACCATAAGATGATTTTCTTCTTTAATTAACTATCAGGACTATATTAAAACCCATGAGACCTTTAACCGGCCGTTTGCCCTTGAGCACGACACGCTTAAAGTTCAAGCCCAGGATCAGACGTGCATGCAACTAAATCTGACATGATGATGACAGCCATGCCGGCACACTCACGATGGTCCCTCGGGCCGTCACCTCTCCTCCTCTCCTCCTCGAGGCTCGGATCCCACACCGTCAGCTACGTCCTTCCATCTCGCCTCAACGGGTCTAGAAACAAGAGGATGCACGGCGACAGGTTGCCAACCAAAAAAAGCTTCCCTGCAGACAGCGAGCGAGTGAGTGATCCGACAGATGTGACTATATACTCCTATCCAGATACAGATTGCGATGAGGTTCACTTCACTTCAACCCGGAGGGATCCTTCACCGTTCAACACCGGCCTGTTGCTGCCGCCAAAGTTAAACGCGCAGAGCGAGTAGCGGCGCATACGATCAGCTGGGACCAACGCGTTGAAGAAGAAGAAGAAGAAGAAGAGCAGACGAAGCGTCACCAACACTAGAATTAAACGAGGCTGGACGCTCGATCAGTCACACACACTGTGTTTCGCGGTGCAGGAAACAAGCGACGGGAAGCCCCAGCGAGCAGGTGTCGTGTCAGTGATGCAATGCGGGTATATACTGCCAGCCGTGGAGCCGCCGATGCCTCCTTGCAGGCAGAGTGGGGAGTATGGAGAGGCGCCCGCGTGTCATTATGTGGAGCCCGCGTGGCGCATTCGTCTTGATTACCGCTTGTCTGCAGATCTATTCCGATTCACGGAGGGGATGCAAATCAAACTCAATCCCGTCGATCACTCCCAACCGCTCATGACGTGAGGAGGGAGCACACATTGGTGGGATACATTGGCCGGAGATAGCGCGTATCAATCAATCTGACCTTGCTGCGTGTGTGTCATGTGTGCGTGTGTGTGCGCGTGTGTGTGTGTGTGTGTGTGTGTGTGTGTGTGTGTGTGTGTGTGTGTGTGTCGCATCAGCCGGTGGAGACGATGGGGGTTTGTGAAATATGAATTGACGGTGCATGCAGGGGCACGTTTTATTTTTATTGCCTGAGGCTGCTGACGTCTAATATGTTCACCTTTAGCGCCCCCCCCCCCCCCCCCCCCGAACACACACACACACACACACACACACACACACACACACACACACACACACACACACACACACACACACACACACACACACACACACACACACACACACACTCCCCAGGTCAGTAACATGTGAGTGTCCCTGCGTCTCCCAGCTGCGTCCGGCAGCTGGGAATGGGATGGATGGTATCCGGGGTGGAAGGCGCGCGTCCATCGGAGAGAGATGGATGAGACTGTAGTGAAAAGGCACAGTATGAATCAACTGTTTGTAGAGCCTGTGTGCAAAGTCACGTTCAATGTTTACTAGAAGAAAACGGACCATGGTTGATATCATTAAACCGTTTAGAAACACCATGGGGGTAGTTCAGAAAAATATGGATATTGCCGACAATGTTTCTTTATGTTTCTTTAAAAATAATAGAACAATAATTTTCTAATAGACAGTTGTCTAGACCTCATATATTTAAATCATTGGGCTACCATGTTGCTTTGTACAGCTGTGTAACTATGGAATGTAACACTGATAAATGATTAACTGACCCATTGGCACTCCATAACCCTTCCAACGTCAATAAAAGGACGCCTTTGGTGTGTGTGTGTGTGTGTGTGTGTGTGTGTGTGTGTGTGTGTGTGTGTGTGTGTGTGTGTGTGTGTGTGTGTGTGTGTGTGTGTGTGTGTGTGTGTGTGTGCAGGCCTCACTTGCACAAGTGGAAAGTTTGAGCGTATCTCACCTCTAGATAACACCCGCACTTCCCATTTCCCAGCGAGAGGTCCCATGGGAGCAGTGCGTGGGCCGGAGCCCACAGCCCACAGCTCGCACCGGGGACATTCAAACCACACTGGATCTATTTAAACGAACGTGTGCTCCGAGCGGCCTAGCGGGGGGTGTATGACTTCCAAAGCACCGACGACGGACGGGTTCGCTTGTTGCATCATTGGTCAATGAGTAACGGATTATTCCTTCTAGGCACGCCTCAAAGGAGTTGTATACTGCGCTATATATGCTTGAGTGTGTGGCCGGGCATCGTGTAACGACGCACGGGTCTCCAGGGCTGCCCCTGCTCTGCGCGGTGGTGGTGTGTGTGATGTGGCATGCAGAGGCCAGGCCGCTAGACTTTGTGTGCGACCGAGGCTCGCGGAGGAGAGCTGTGAACTCCGTGGCACAGATGCAGACTGATCTGGTAAGACGTGAAGAGAGTGAACTATCTACTTTCTAGGATACCCTGTCGGTTCTGTTCTCTACTATGTCTCTCCAATGGTCTTGTAATGGACACATTGTATCTGCCTTGTCTGCTTGTGTTGGTGGCTGTTCAAAGCTTTCCATTCTCTCTCTCTCTCTCTCTCTCTCTCTCTCTCTCTCTCTCTCTCTCTCTCTCTCCAGAGTGCCTGTGGTGGTGACGGTGGAGTGACTCTATCTACCGAGGTTCGGCTGCCCTGTATTAAAGTTCACAAAGCCTCGTGGGAAGGCAAATCAGTACGTTAGCATGAGTGTGGAGTGTGGAGTCTGAAATGTATGTGTATGTGGTGTGAGTGTGTGTGTGTGCGTGTCTGTGTGTGTGTGCTTCATTGTATGTCTGTGTGTGTTCATATGTGTGTGTGTGTGTGTGTGGCCGTGTGGGCCTTTATGTGCTAATGTGTGTTTGTATGTGTGTGTTTGTGTGTGTGTGTGTGTGTGTATGCTTCATCATGTACGTGCATGTACGTTTACACGTGTGTGGCCGCATATGTCTGTATGTGCTAATGTGTGTGCTAATGTGTGTGTGTGTGTGTGTGTGTGTGTGTGTGTGTGTGTGTGTGTGTGTGTGTGTGTGTGTGTGTGTGTGTGTGTGTGTGTGTGTGTGTGTGTGTGTGTGTGTGTGCGTGTGTTACCTCAGCACCAGGAGAAGAGAGGGGACATAATTGCATCATTAGGGCTCCTTGGTGAAGACGTGCGTGCCGCCATAGCCCTGAGTCCGCCTGGCTGTGTCTCCGCCCTGCTCCAAAGCCTAGAGCACAGCCTCACCAACTATCAGCACATACTCGCACACCTGGAGCTCAGTGTAAGGACCCTGTGTGACGGCGCACCAGGATGAATGAATTAACATGGCGCACGTGTGCGTTTTTTTTTCCCCTGACGCAATCTGTTCCACCTCTTTCTTTACCCAAAACGCAAGCTAATGCAGACACACACACACAGACACATAGAAAACAACGCGAATGAGTCATAAGCTTTTCCACTGCGCCCATATCACGGTTTAGTTCGGAACACTCTTCAAAACCAAAATGTACACACAAACACACGCGTACACACACACGCACGTCCACACTCACGTACACACACGCACACACACACACACACACACACACAAATATGTACACTCACTATCTCTCTCTCTCTTGGTTTCTCTTTCACCCCCTCATAGACACACAAACATGCCCACGCACAAGCACACACACACACAAGACTAAATAACAAATGTCTGTCCTGCCTACCCCCCCCCCCCTCCCACCTGACTCTCATTGGGTGACGTATTCAGCTTCCCATTGAGCGGAATAGCCTGGCTTCCCATAAACCCACCAGCCGCTGTTTGCTTTATGTCCGCTGGGTGAAGGTGAGGTGACTTAAGGCCTTCCTTCCTCAGGAGAGTATGTGAGATAGGGGGGCCATAGTGAGCTGATGAGATCATCTTTTAACCCTTCACACCACAAAGACACTACAACCCCCCCCCCCCCCCCCCCCCCCCCTCCCTAAGCGCCATCTTCATAAATTCAAAGCTTAATTTCTGCATCGATAATACATAGCACGTTGCTGTAGTTACTATGACAACTCACGGTGCTTTACAATTAAATCCTCTCTCGTTAACTATTCCTCTCACACACACACACACACACACGTACACACACGCACGTACACACACACACAAGCACACACACACACACACACACACACACACACACACACACACACACACACACACACACACACACACACACACACACAAAGATACACACACTCTCTCTCCCACTGTTTCTCTCACACAGACACACACACATACACACTCTCTGTCTCTTTTTCTCTCTCTCTCTCTCTCTCTCTCTCTCTCTCTCTCTCTCTCTCTCTCTCTCCCTCTCTCTCTCTCTCTCTCTCTCTCTCTCTCTCTCACACACACACAAACACACACACACACATTCATACACACACTTTATCTCTTATTCTCACTAACACACTCATCGTTATATATTGTGTTAAACATTAGCGATGGAAAACACAGCGATACAACCAGCACCAGATCCAGAGCGATTGTCATGTAATCATTTTCTTTTTATTAATATTTCTTATTTGCAATGCACTTCTTTTTAATTTCGCCTCTCCTGGTTGTGTTTTATATCTCCACCAACAGGGGGCAGTGGAGAGCCCGCTAACCTCCTCCTGTGTTCCTCAAAGCAGCCCGAGTCTGAGCACAGTGCTGTGGGCGTACAGCCGCCTGATCACCGGCAAACTGGAGTGGCTGGTGGTGACTCTGGAGGACAGGTGCACCCCTTTGGTATGAAAGAAGACCACCTTGGAAGTGTGAATTATACGAACCAATTAGCATAAGGAACAACGTTTTCATACATAGGCTACTGCTAGACATGCACACAGACTGCGTGCAATTATAAAGCACATAAAAGCTATTCTGAAGGGCAGATTTGGGCATCTTTGTCAAGCGTCGAAGTATGTTCCTCCCCCCTGCTAGAGAGTATAGCAAACTGCAGCTTCCCTCGTGTCAAGGTGTCACATCAGTTGGTTGATGTCGACCTAAGTATTTCCGTTGTGAAAGGAAATATGTCCCAGTTGTGGGCCTCTTTATCAGACACTTAAATCCATACACTGTATGGAAGGGTTACAAAGGTTTAGAAACATGCTTAAATCTGTATAAGCCATGACTAGATTAGAGCTAAGACCGATTGTGAGCACTCCCATTAAGTCACCCTGTCCCCTTAAAAAGCAAGGTTTGGGGCGTTTATTCATTTTGCACTATTTTTTGTATCTGTTTAGTTTACATTTATATATAATATTACTCGCCCGAATGGTTGTTAAACAAGGGCATTCTTGTTTGCTGTGTGAGGTATCATTGTTATATTATTTTATATTATTATGTTATTTACTTATATAACACTTTGCTTGTGCCTAGAGGCAACCAAATCCTTCTAACTTTTTGTATTAAGGTCCCTTCTGCAAATTATAATAAACATGTCAAAAGCATGCAATAACATTGAACTATATTTCTCATGTTTTGTCTGACGCCTAATAATAATTTGGTCAAAATCGTCTATTTATTTGGCATAACCATAATTACATTGCAATTTTATTATATCCAATTTCCTCCGACTGACTACATTATTCATTTTTGCTTGTCAGTAGAAACAGGAATCAAACAGACAGTCACGTCATAGTTTTTCCAAAAGGTTGTACGTTCTTAATAAGGCCTATAGAGGGCGACACAGGCTAAATTACTTAGTGCCCATTGAATAAAACCCATAGTTGTTAATTGATGGAACAGCAATAGGACTACATACAGGACTACAATATAAATACATGTAAATATAAATTATCTAAAGCTCCATGGGTAGCTGTACAAGCCCAAGTAACCAAATTGATTATCACTCAATAAAGGTCTATGACACCTCGGACCTTAAAGGGGACCTATTATGCTTTTTCGACTTTTATGACCTATAAACGTTGTTATAATGATTGATAGTCATGTTTAACCATACACAAAAAACGTTGTAGATTTTCGGGAAACTCTTCCTCTCATCTGGGCGCTTTCATCCTTCTCTGTCAACGCTCGGTTTCGTCCTTCTCCGCCCCCTAGCCCCCCTCCTGCAAACCCAACTCCGTTGTGATTGGTTACCTTCCTTGAAGCGTGTGCGCGGGCAGATTTGACCAGGCAAATGGGGGCGCGGCAGGAGTGCCTCTACGTAGATGATTCCCGGAAATGTGAACAAGTGAATCGCAAACGTTGTCCCGAGTGTTAAGCGCTCTGCACAGCCACCCTAGACTGTCAGCAGGGAATACGTCGAAATGCATGTAGGCCTACGTCATTATTTGACACTTTAGTATGGTTAAACATGACTATCAATCATTATAACAACGTTTATAGGTCATAAAAGTCGAAAAAGCATAATAGGTCCCCTTTAATCCTTACCTCCATTTACAAGAAACGTTCACACGCCTTTTCATGAAGGATACTGTATGACAAGGCTTTCTGAAATAAATAGAGAAAAGAACAGAAAACTGTGGTCTAAATAAACAAATGTATGAATGATTGACCATTTTTCTACATTTTAGATATATACGGATCAGTTCAGACGCTCATAACTACAACCAGACGATGTGGTCAAGAGATAACGTCACCGCAGAGAAGAAACGCAATATGCGACCTGCGTCAGACTGCTTTAACTCATGGCGATGAATATTGGAGTGATATCACAGCCACCTCGACGTCACTGGCGACTACCGTTCTGTGAGTAGCGTTGGTCACAGGGACTTCAAAAAGGGATCCCACGTACTGAGCTGTCTGAACAACACCAGGAATAGAAACGAGGAACAGTTGCCTCAGCTCTAAGATAAGATACAGGATTTCACCCCCCTTCTGTAAAGTCAATAATGATCCCTCCTAAAGCTGCCAACACATAGATGGAGGGTCTGAATCACTTCCGATCCACACTACACTGACTACCACTGATAGAGCCATGAGAAGGAGCCCTGTAGGTGATTGAAACATGCAAGGCTAGGCCTATGTGGTCGAGCCATGCAATAGACCCCGGCCACATACCCATCATCTGTGATTTTAGTAGGCAAAAAATATTTAATGTTAGGACTTACGCTAAACCTTATTTATTGATGTGCAATTAATCAAGCATCTATTTCACTGCATCTATTTTAGTTGATGAAGAAATGTCTAGTAACTCCTATCATTTCTAAATGCAGTGAAAGATAATCGGAATCACAAAAATCAGCACATTCATCTGTTTGTTCTGAGGGGCGGCTGCCAGGAAACTGGATGGAATGGAAATTGCAACCTGGCAGTAAAACGACATCCCATAATTGAATGCACTCCACTGTCCTCGTTTCCTGTCTGTGACAGTGTGTTAACCTACGCTGTTTTATCAGCTGCCACTGTGGAGCAGGTAAACGGACATGGTCCAAAATCATACAACTGTGGAAAATGACAATGCCCTAAAAACTAGGCCACTATGAATCATTTCTGTCCTTCCCCGTAACCCAGTTTGTAAGTAGGCTGGAATTATATAACTAAGCAAAGTGCAGCCTTTCCGTGATGTCCCCCCTGCTGGGTACACACTACAGGAGCGATAGCCCTATTGTGCAGCATTTTCCCCTTCCAGTTCCGGTCAGCAAAGCCAAGATGTGATGGTTCTATCGGGAGTGGTTTTGCCAGGTGATCCTGTATTTTGGTGTATTTTGGTACCTACGTTAAGAATGTTTTGGTAAGATCGGGCCGTCACCGATTCGAAAACGCAAATATTAAACATGTTCATTATTTACGATCGTAAATTGTAAACATGTACAATATAAACAATCTATTTATTTATTAGCCGATATCCTGCAGGGTGGGAGAACTGCAAAGACAACCGAGAACGCAGTGATTGTCACATGGGTACGAGGATGGCCTTTTGAAATCGTAATTAATACCAACAATTCATAATAATAGTAATAATAATAATAATAATAATAGAAGCCGTGATGGCAAAAACAAAAGAGTTTAAAATGATCAGATGCAACTTAACAAACGCTAGCTTAGCTAGTTCCTCCTGATCGTTGTCCGCCGTGTTTGTTAACACTAAAGTCACAATGTTGATCGCGAGAGATTGGCGAAATTTTCAGTGATGAAAATCGGAACTGGTTTTCTGTGAAATCGGAATCGGTAGTGTGTGTGCTGTGCTCTTTTGGCAAAATCGTTTCCTTCAGCACACAAAACCAACATGTATCTTAACTATCATTAGGTAGGCCTATGTGGTCTCCCACGATTTCTAAATTTGAAAAATCATCTAGATGTGTACCCAGCATAAACAACAGAATACGTAGTTTTTCAATGACTCGAAACAACCTATTTGACCGTTCGCTGGTCCAGCGCCCCCAAAGAAACAGCAAAACGTCTAGTATGTGGACAATGGCTCTCTGCCAAAACGAAGATGGATGACATTTGTTTCTCATTCGTATTCCCTTTTAATATTTTAAGATAGTTTCGACATTCAAATGCGCTTTCTTATAATTTCTAGTGATAAATGTGAATTTTATTTCCGTAAAATACAATCCATGAATGTATTTGAGGTTTAGTTTGTTAGTTAATCAGCAACGTTTCTCTGGTTGCCGCGGTGATTCGTATGATATGGATGCTGGCAGTGGCGTTTCTACATTAGGGGCAGGTGGGGCAGTGCCCCACCAGACCCACGAGATGGCGCTGTTGAGCAGAAGGCTCAATCCATTCCTACTTCGTGGCAAACTATATATATATATTTATATGCAAAGTAGCGTACATATTTGTGTTAATAAACTTGACTCACAAGCATTATTGCCTTGTTTTGGAGTAATTTGATTCGTGTGTTCTACTGCCTGTGTGCTTGCTTGAATGAACGTTATGTCTATATTTCCGTTTCCTGTTTCCGGAGGGGCAAAGACCCACGCTGCCCCACCGTTACCATAGAAACACCAATGAGCGCGAACCACGCCGGCCAAAGTTAACATTGAGGCTTGGGGCAATTTCAAATTTGCCCCTAGACGTTAACTGCGTAATCTACGTATTCTACGTAATGTAGACTGGTAATGTAGACGATGGGACAGAAGAGACTGAACGCCCTCTCCATGCTTTCTATTGAAAACACCTTCATTAATGGACTGTTGGATTTTAACGACAAAGTAATCGAGAGGTTTGCTCAAGCAAAGAACCGTTGAGCCAACTTCCTTTTTAAGTGATCGGCATTGGTGAGTCAAAACCTTTTTTTTTTTTTTTTTTTGAGCTGAAGGAGATCGTCTTTTTTGTTTAATAAATTATGGAAGTTATTATAATAATAAATAATAATACATTTAATTTAGAGGCGCCTTTCAAGACACCCAAGGTCACCTTACAGAGCATATAGTCATCATTCAAAAATATGTAAAACAGACTAGGAATAAAAGGAAAACAGAGGTTAAACATGAAGAATAATAATAATTAATAACACTCAAAGACGCCTAAAGTGAAGGGGGGACCCACTAACCACCACCAATATGTAGCACCCACTTGGGTGCCACCCAGCTATGTGTCTGTCTAATTGTTTTACTTTAATGCTATATTATAGTGCGTACCATGTTGGCGCTCTGAGATTCTTTGGAACGAATAGTGTGTTTAAAATATAATGCAATATTATTATTATTATTATAGGCAACATCTTTGTGTCGTACTGAGCGCTAAAGCATGTGAAATGTATTTGAAATACGATGTCTGCTCCCTGCTGGCACTCAAAATGCAGCCCATAGTATACCTGACTGGTCTATATACGTAGGCCTACTGTTATAATAATCAACTACCTATTTTTGTGACGTAATATGACGTCAAATAAATTTGCCCCACCAGAAATTTCAGGCTAAAATCGCCACTGGATGCTGGCATCCCTGAAACTACGTAGCTTGCATGTTGTTTTACTGTATGTGTGTAGTCAACTGAGCTGGGGTATAAAGTCACCTTATACAACAGATATAATATGCTAACAAAAATAACACTTAATTAAAGTTTTATTTTATGTAACTGAGGATATTCTTGACGAAATGAATAATTGTCTTGAGTTTTCCCACAAGGTCGGCAGACAGAAAGGGGAGACCCTTTCAAAAAGGGCAGGCCTATTCATCAAGATGACAAAGCTCGCATTGTAAAGTACGACTAACACACAAACATTTGATGAATTGTTCTAGAACTACTTTCAAGAGACTGTAAGCCAGTGTTAGGCACAGATACTCTAAAACTCTAAATCTTGCTTTTTTCTTCCACTATTTTCAGATTCTTCCATTAGTTATGGGGTTCCGCACCTCAATAAGATGTGAAAATTGCAGAACAATGATGTAGGCCTGGACATTTGAAACACATGCAAACATAACGTTTCACTTTAAATGTGGCTCAATGCTTTTAAAAACAACGTGACAACGCGGGTGTATGGCGTGTTCAGGCATGTGCAGAGCATAACGCCCATCACGTTGCACACATGCCTGGCATGGGACAGACCTTCCCTTTCACCTCGCTTCATCATCACATTGGCATAGGCGCTCTTCCATCTGCTCACCCACAGCTACTGGGAAAATGTGGGTTTATCTGGAAGTCAGCCTACCACACCGCCCAGACCTGCCCCTCGCCCATCTGTGGGTTCACACCATAGGACATTTTTATACTCACCTCATCTCATCTTCAAACCGCTTAGGTAATGCAGGGTCGCGGGGGGCAGCAGCTCCAGCAGCTGCTCTTATACTAATAAATATAAAATAATAATAATTATTACTATTATCGTTAATTTGTCATTTGCCACAAGGGGTAACAAATACAATACTTACTTTGCACACACACACACACACACACACACACACACACACACACACACACACACACACACACACACACACACACACACACACACACACACACACACACACACACACACACACACACACACACACACACACACACACACACACACACACACAAATACATACACACACACTCACCACACGCAAACATGCACACAGTCCCACAATTTCCCACAGACCCGTACAATTTACACAGACACAGACACAAACACACAATTATTGTGTGTTTTTGGTATGTTGTGTTGTTGTATGTTAAAGCAAAACAGTCCTTCTCTTAATAATGATTAATAATGATAGTGAAATAAAGTGTAAAATAATGCAATGATTTCCCTATACACTGTTTTATCCTTGAAGACAGCAGATAAGTTAGGTGTGTCACAGGTGTTTGTTGAATGGATACACACGCACACACACTTGTGTAACCGTTTAGGTAACGCTCGTCGTATTCGGGCTGAGAGCCGACCACCAACCACCAACCACCAGCATGGCTGTATTCACTTCCAGCTGTCTTGTGGATTAGCTCTCTGAACCATCCCCGCTCTGAATGGCTTAAGTAACCAATGAATGTCAGCTTAAGGCGGGGCTAAAGGAGGAGATATAAGTCAGGTCATTGTCGGGGCTATAATTCAGAAACTAGGGAGAACGAAGGGGTTTCAAACCCTTAACGCAGTCCAGCCAACCAAAGCACTTGGTTGCCGTTAAACAGCCACGAAGACTCTGAAGACTCGAAAGAAACACATTTTCATAAACTTTAAAAAACCCGCTGGGAATTCTCTTTTTGACGGGTGAGTGAAACGTCTTCTTTTAGTTCGATTTTATTGTGTGATGCGTCAATCTGGTGAGTTATTTCATTGCTGTATTAATGCATACATTTTAAAACAAAGACTTAAGAATGTACTTAAATGATTTTGATGAATATTGATGAATGATGAATGTCCTTGTATGTTGTTGTACGCAGTATGCGCTTCTCTACGTGAACTGTGTCAGCGTGCGGGTCAGTGGAGTAGACAGTAGTAGCGCGTCCAACCCTCGTGCTGCTGCAGTCGGTGCATGCTCGATCAACACAGCTTCATATGATCCATCCAGTTCCATTGTAATTAGCCTATAGTTGTGTTATTATGAATTATTATCCAATTAGGACGTTTTTCCAATTAGGCTGCTACTGAAATACCTACTTTGGGGTGCACGTAAGGTCGATTGGAGCCCTTTAACAACATCTGGTTTTATTTGATATTATATTGGTTTTATTGCATACACATAACATAAAGAAGGCTGCGAACCTGCATACCCTTATAAATGGATGGGGGCTTTACCGTTGTCATTAACTCATGTGAATCAACAGGTAAAGTTAAATGACTTGGGGCTTCCCCTTTTGCTTTGTCTGGCAGTGTTTATCACGTCCCTAAAATATTTCCAAATCATTCAAATAATCGTATAGGAATTTGTATGCATTACCCATACATTTCCAATAGATACACTTTGTTCCAAATGTATTTATTGTGAAGAACTTCTAATCTGTAGGCCCGCTCTTGTACTCAGTAAAGGTTTCTGGCGTGACCTCTTCTTTAGCTCCAATATGAAGGTGAAGGATGCAGATTCATCTTCATCGAAGCACATTAGTGATGACATTGTATTGGACATTACAGGCTCCACTGCAAACTGCTTTATCCTTAATCAGAGTAGGTGATTTGCAAAAAACGAAAGAAGTATGCAGATATTTTATGCAGGGCTCTATTATGTGTGTTTGATTCATTTGCCTGTGTCCTTGCGTTCCTCAACACGTTGAATAATGCAGTGGGGCCTGGGGACTCGCGTATTAGTGCCTGGAGGTAGCACATGCTTGCGTACTGCATACTGTTACGCCTGACAGCCCACATGGCGGTGTGTGAATGTGATGCAGGTCTACAGGGAGAGCAGGTTGCCTCCCGCGTGCTGTTTTCAACAAACACTGTGAGGAGGTGCAGGGAGCGTTTATGAGTGTTGTTCGGAGAAGCACATCCCTCATTTTTTTTTTTTTTGTGTGTTTCTGGGATTTAGCTTGACCTCATGTCATCTTACAGACTTCACTCAGCAGCCCGGTGAAGTCCTTGAAGTCCTGAAGAGAATTGTCAGGGAAAGTTTATTTAGGTCAGCATGGAGTCTTGCCATGTTGTATCCAGGGAGAGGACACGAATGGTGTGCCTGGCATGGGATCCCGTAGTGCTTTCTGAGAGCTGGGAATTAACGTGGGATTTTCTATTAGGATCAAATTGATGTTGAACTTGAGCTACATCCATCTGAAACCTTCAGACCATTTTTTCAGATTCCAGTCTCTCATCAGTGACAGATGATGCCGCCAACCCCTAGATGTCAGTGGTTATGTAAATTGAGCCGGTTGCACAAGACTGTAAGGCAATGCTACGAGGAGATGCTGGGTTATAGAACGCTAGCACCTGCATGTTTATGTAAGGTGGTGTGTGGTGGCACAGTAGAAGATGTAACAGCTGAGCTGGGGAAGTGCATGCGTGGTGAGGGGAGGAGGGGGGTTGGGCCAATTGGATGCCATGACGATGATGCAACCTTTTCCTTCTAGAGCAGAGCCTCTATGTACATAACTAAGGCTGGGAGACACTGTCAATGCATTGTGTTTACATTGTGACAGCCCTGCCTTGATGGGCCATATAAAAAATAAAAAATAAATAAAAGTGAACATGTTTGATTGGCCATGTTGTGTTCACAGGAGCAGAAATAAAGGACCAGCCTACTTAAATATAATGCAATATCCCCTCTATAACCCATAGGCATTGTATTATATAAAAAATATATAATCATTACATTGTATATACAATATATAATCATTTCATTATGTATACAATTTATAATCATTGCATTATAAGTACAATATAGAACCATAAAATAACATAGATAATACACAATCATTAAATTACATATACAATATATAAAATCCATATATTATCATTACATGAAGATATACATAATGCATAATCATTACATTGAAATATATCATCAATATATAATCATTGCATAAAAATATATATAATCAATATCATTATTTTCAATATTCAATATTAAATATGCCATCAATATCAGTGGCTGTTCATACTGTTGCACTTGGAATGCCATTGGAGCTCAGCTTACTCTGGTAATATGACATATATCCAAATGAAAAGGGTATTGGTGCGGGAAAAATAAAAGTGTTAAGAGGTCCTTGATCTGATTGATTTGACGTGACACTAGCCAGCCTTCGATGGCACTGGAGTGAAACATAACATAAGTGGTTAAAATGCCTGCCAGCACAGACTTGCTCCATCACTTTTACTCGTTGAACAAACGTCTTTGTTGTGAGCGAATGCACATTTTAAACGGCGGCAATACTAATGGTGGCGTCAAATCCAAATGCATCGTTTTCCAAGCGTGCGTTTGATTTGAATCCTTCCCATACGGCGTCCGTCTATCTCATAGTCCACTCCATGTCACGATCCAAAAGGTGGACGTGTCTGACATGGTTCTGTGTGTCCTCCCTCCCTCGACAGATCCCCCACCTCAGCCGTCCCTTCCTTCCAGGCAAACACCTGGAAATGGAGTAACTGTGTGCTGCAGCTCCACCAACACCACCAGCACACTCCGACCCAAACAGCCTCCACCCGCACCGCCCTCTCAGAATCATGTCTCAGGACTCGGACCCCAAGCTGTACCACTTCCCCGGTCTGGAGGACCAGGACGGGGGGGCCCGTGGCTGCAGAAGGGCCTCCCTGTGTGGCCCCACGCCCCGAGGGCCCGCCCGGCGAGGCTCCAACGCCCAGCTCCGCCGCATGGGGAGCTACGGCCAGGCGGGGCCCGACCTGGGGCGGGCCTCCGAGGGCAGCGACAGCAGCGGGTCCCTTCGGGGACCCCCGGCGGCCCCCTCCCCCCCGCGGGGACACCGCTCCCGCCAGCTGCCCGAGGAAGACGTGGAGATGAAGAGCAGCGGGTCGAGCGGGAGCGGGACGGAGTCCCATGGAGACGAGAGCCGTGGCAACCAGAGCCACGGCAACGGGTCGATAGGCAGCTCCAACGGCCACAGCAAGGACTCTGCTCTGTTGACGTCTTCCGGGAGCAACAAGAGGTCAGTGGCCCCTGTGGGAGGGGAGGGTTTAGCCTGCTCACACTACAACAATGATCTGTTCTGTTAGTTCTTAGGCCTGTTAGAATCCAGCATGAGCTGAGCTTAGGTTTTTTTTATTTTTCTATTAAAATGTATATTGAGCCATTGATCCGTGTAGGTATTTATCAACTCAATTAAGTTTCACCCCTTAAAGTTTTTTCAAATAAGGGGGCTTTGATTAAGTTGAAAAGCAATGACTGTTTAACATTGTTTTAACCCTAACCGGGGGTTCATAGACGCAAGTGGTTCATACTCTTTGTAACATTTGAGAAGCCTATCATCTCATAAGATTATAATTCATAAAAAAAATCTACATCCAGCTCTTATTCTGCTCTTATCTGTGCTGTTCATATAGGAGTCTAGGTTACAACGTGTGGTGTTGTTGTGGGCACTATATCTGGATCTGAGAGTGTACCGTGAAATCAGTTAGAAGTTT